>NW_028261384.1:130413900-130566400 GCF_051295495.1 Thamnophis sirtalis
TCATATCTATGATAGCCACTTTGATGCCCAGATAACTTATCAGAACACGCTGAACTTGCTCTTTAATCAGAAGCCAACTCTTCTCAACTATAACTGCAGCAAGAAGATACCAGCAGCTGTCATTGGGGGTACTGATTCAGAAACTTCCCTTCACATAGCTACTATCTTAGGGATCTACAAGATTCCACAGGTAAGTTGGATCACACATCTATTATAATAGAACATATTATCTATTAATAGATAATAGAACATATTATCTTTTACAGTCTCATTCTTGCAAATTTTAAGATGAATGGACTTCAATTTCCAGAAGTTGATATATTATAAACAAATTACTAAGAAAAGTACTATCTGCATTTATTAAGGAAGTCTTTGCATTGATTAAGAAACTTAATACAATACAATAGCAGAGTTGGAAGGGACCTTGGTGGTCTTCTAGTCCAACCCCATGCCTAGCAGGAAACCCTATACCATTTCAGACAAATGGCTATCCAACATTTTCTTAAAGACTTCCAGTGTCAGGACATTTACAACTTCTGCAAGCCATTCCACTGATTAATTGTTCTAACTATCAGGAAATTTCTCCTCAGTTCTAAGTTGCTTCTCTCCTTGATTAGTTTCCACCCATTGCTTCTTGTCCTACCCTCAGGTGCATTGGAGAATAGTTTGACTCCCTCTTCTCTGTGGCAACCTCTGAGATATTGGAACACTGCTATCATGTCTCCCCTAGTCCTTCTTTCTATTAAACTAGACATACCCAGTTCCTGCAACCGTTTTAGTCTCCAGTCCCCTAATCATGTTTGTTGCTCTTCTCTGCATTCTTTCTAGAGTCTCCACATCTTTTCTACACCGTGGCGACCAAAACTGAATGCAGTATTCCAAGTGTGGCCTTACCAAAGCATTATAAAGTGGTATTAACACTTCACGTGATTAAAACTTATTAAAACTTATTATCTTCATCTTATTATTTACATTTTCTATATAGTGGTGTAGTTTTATTTGAACAAGAATAACATGACTTCTTCTAAATTTAGTTTTGGAATACAAAGAGATTTAAGATCACATTGCCAGCACCACAAAATATGTCTGTATCTCACTTTTTTTCTTCTGGTAGTACAATATTTAATTTGTCTTCTCTGGTAATGTGATATTTTAGGCAGGGAGAGAGTTATTGCATTATTTCTCTCGTTTGGGATGAGGTAAATGCGTTTATAACGGTGAATAACTTAAAACTTAGTTTTAACTATACCAGTTATGGTTAGATGATATGAATATAAGTGGTTCATGGTTGGAAGGACAAAAGTTTGTCTTTCTCAACAGGATTCATGTTTTAGTTCTCACAATGCCAACCATTCTCTTTAATATGGTGATTATCTTCTTGCCCTTTTGTCTATTTATCCTTGCCTTAACTATTCTCTATTTTTCTTTTCTTTCTCTCAGTTCCTTTTCCCCTCTACATTCCTTGCTTTCAATGTCATTAAATCACACAAGGAGAGCAAAAGAAATCTGGGTGGTGTACATGATAAATCACTCATACATTTAAAAAGTCTTTTCCTTAAAAAAAAGGTCTAAACTTAAGAGAGTTTTTATTTATCTTAAACTAAGATTTAAAAGATAAACATGATAACAGGAAGGATTCATATTAATTACCTCCACTAGACCGATTAGATCCCACAGATTAGGCCTCCTCCGAATTCCATCCGCCGGCCAGTGTCGACTGGCGACTACCCGGAGGAGAGCCTTCTCTGTGGCTGCTCCGACCCTCTGGAACGAACTCCCCGTGGAGATTCGAACCCTCACCACCCTCCAGGCCTTCCACAAAGCCCTTAAAACCTGGCTGTTCCAACAGGCCTGGGGCTAAAGAGCTGTTGCTCCCGTCTCAAATGGTATGACTGTCGTGTGTTTTAAATTATGCATTGTTATGTGTCGTTTTTTAATTTTTTATCTGTATCCCCCTTCCCTGGTTTGAGTTGTGAGCTGCCCTGAGTCCCCTTCGGGGGAAAAGGGCAGCATATAAATATAATAAACAAACAAACAAACAATTATGATGTAGGCAGCCAGCATTTATTTGACACTGACTGATCTTAGAGTGTAAGCAGGGGAAATAAGAGGAATAATTGTGAATTAAGCATAAATAGTGAAAAATAAGAGCAAGTATAGAAATGTTTATATTCCATGGATTGTTAACTAGAGATGGGGAAATGGATGGACAAAGAAGATGTGTAAATGCAGATTAAAGATGTCATTGTAATATGCAATCTGTTGTGAGGAATACATGGTGTACTTTTTTTGTGGGGGGGGGGGGAAGTGGAGCATGATTAACCCATCTTCCCATCAGAGGAGGCTGTAATTCAGAAAAAAATTGACTGTGGCAAAATGGTTAAATTAACCTTTAAAATTAAAGTTCAAGAAGATATAGAATATTATATGATTTGGAATAAATTCTATGAATGGATAGAAGCAAGAGGTAGGAATTAGAGAAAAGTAAGATCATAAATGTTCGTACTGAAAATTAAGAAGGTAAATAATTATAATACTTTAATGTAAGAAGAAATTTAGCTAAAAGCTTTTTGGTTATATCATTCCTATTGTTACTATATCATTATTGTTGTTGTTAGCTTGTAAGTCAAGCTAATAACTTTTCCTTTTTGGTCTTTTTTATTTGTAAATGGCAAATAACATTTGCCCTGACAATGCACTGTTTTTCAAAGAAGTGTTTATGAATGAAATTTATTTTTTTAAGAAGGGAGAAACCTATAAGCTAAATAGAGTCAGTTCATGATTAGAACAGCCTGCAGGTGCTGTAAACTAATTAAATGTCTCTTTTTAAAGAAAGTAAAAAGTACTATGTTCTTGACATCTTGTTATGGAAAGGAAAAATCAGTTGAATGCAGTTAGAATTGAATACTTTAAGAATTATGTGTTATAATAACATGAGAGGGTCCAGAAAGGAGGAATACATTTGGAATTATTTGAAATATAGCCCATTTTGAACTGTATATCCATGGTCAAACATCAGCAACTAACCACAGGAAATGTTTTGTGACACTTTAGTTTACATCATAAAATGTTTTGTGATCATTTTTATGTCATACAACATTTTATAAAACTCGCCAAATATTAAAAGCAGCAGACTCTTAGATTTCTGGATGCATTCTGCAAGTTAGTTCATTTGAGGCACCTTGATTCAAAAGTTTTGCCCTATGATCCACTGTTTCACCCAGACTACAGACACAAAATATTTAGTAGTATCTAGTATATAGAGAGCAATATGTAAACTAGGGTTGGCTGTTTTTCCTTTCATTTATTTTTTCTTCTTATTTCATATCTTTAACTTCCTTGACTTACTGTTTGTTCCTTTTCTGTTTTCTGTGTAACATAGATTCACCACAAAGGAAATAGTATAATATATGGATTAGGCCAGGTTGGCACTTACATAGGAGGCAATCTAATATTGGTAGGCTAATGTGGGCTATAGATTAGACTAAAAAGTTGAGAAAAAAAATACCAGGGGAAAGTATTCCTAAATTACTTCCATATTGTGAATTAGAAAACAACAGTCATGTTTGTGAAGTCAGCAAGTTTGAGAGCATCTTTATCTTAAGCTTCTTATCATTCACAATTAATTGTCAGCATCAGCATCTCTGTGCACTCAGGATTTCACTGGACTTGTGCGATCAGTAGTACAGTCCCATTTTTGCTGCTTTGATCTGATTTCATGGCTATAAATGTTGTCATTCTAAGCTATAGAATGACACTTGCTTTAGATGGTTTGAATTTTTGGTCCTTTAATATTCATTAGTTTCTTGTTTTGTTGTGTGAAAGCAGACTAAACTTAGCTGTAACTAAATACCAATGGAATAAATAAATTTGTTGGAGATGATAAAAACAACAAAATTTAATTTCCCCATGTTCTCAGGACACTTAACAGAGAATAGGATAAGATAGGATGGGATGGGATGGGATGGAATAGAATAGAATAGAATAGAATAGAATAGAATAGAATAGAATAGAATAGAATAGAATAGAATAGAATAGAATAGAATAGAATAGAATAGAATAGAATAGAATAGAATAGAATAGAATAGAATAGAATAGAATAGAATTCTTTATTGGCCAAGTGTAATTGGACACACAAGGAATTTGTCTTTGGTGCATATACTCTCAGTGTACATAAAGGAAATGTCTATTCTAAAATAGAATACATTCATCAAGAATCATAAGATACAACAGTGATAGTCATAGGTTACTAATAAGCAATCAAATTATACTAGGAAACAAATGAAACAATATAAAATTTAAAGATACAAGCAACATGGAAATAGAGAGGAGGGGAGATAGATATCTCTGACTTCTAAATAAATTATTCCAGCTTCTCTTATCCAATTTTTAAAAATAGTTATGTGGTAGATTAATTGTGATTTTATACTAAGTGAAATACTGAAATATTTCACTTGACAATTAAGACAAAATTTAGTTCAGCATGAAAACTTAAGTAGATGTGACGTGTGTGAGATAAGGAAGCAGCTACATTTCTCCACGTGGTTTAAAGCACTCTAAATTCACATTTAATATTTTAAATAACACTTAAGATTGCTATATCAAAAATAAACTAGAGGGGATAGATATAATTTAAAAACATGGCACCAGACAATCAGTATATTAAGACATGCTTGGGGAAAGAAAAAAGCATGTTTGCTTCCTGCATGAAAGATAGTAAAGTAGATCCAGATATCCATCACTATAGAAAACTAAGGATCTGCCATGGAGGTAACTCACTTCTTTAGAGATTACACCAAGATCTCTGAGGATGACTTTAGACCATAGAAAGGGATTTGAAGATTCACTTGCTCATTAATTATTGATTGATTTACTAAATTCAGGTGCTACCCCTCTCATCTTCACAACAACTCTTTATATCTTCATAACCTCTTGTTCATATCTGTGATCCTAAGATGTAAAGATGATGAAGCGAAATATAAAATGACTGATGTAATACAAAATATCCTAAATAGAATCTATCTATTTGGATCTTATTTTAATGTTTATTCCAAAGCAAAGGGGAGACATGGAAGACAATAGGCTGCAAATAAAGATCTGAGTCAGACATGAAATATTTTGACGGAGCTTCAACATGGGATAACTGCAAACTTTTTAAAAAAATTGCTACACTTTTGTGAAGTTAAAGTGGAGAGGAAAGGATTATTTTAGACTGTAAAAGTGGGGGAAAGAACTAGCATTACAGAAAAGGGCTTGATCTTGTAGATATTTTTATATTTCCCTATTATGGATGTAATTATGTTCTCCTTTAGGTCTCCTATTGTTTATATACTCCACCAGTGAATGATATAAGCCATCCATCTTTCTTATACCGCATGGTACCTAATGAAGAACATCAGTATACAGGAATAGTCCAACTCTTGCTTCATTTTCAATGGAAATGGGTTGGGATCATGGCCATGGATGACGACAAAGGAGAAAAGTTTGTGCAGATCTTGGAGAAAAGCTTTTCCGATAATGGAATCTGCACTGCCTTCTCTGAACGAATGCCACTCCAAAGCAACATTTTCGGCGTTCTTAATTTCAATGACATGTTTAGGGAAATGGCCCAGTTGCTGAGCAAAGAAAAAATCAATGTCTGTGTTATAAGTGCTGATGCTCATATGATGTTAGATTTGCAGCTAGTGCTCAATCTTGCCGAATCAGACATGATGCTGCCTGTGCGGAAAGTTTGGGTGATGACAGCCCATTGGGATTTTTCAGTGGAGCCCTTTTTAAATAATTTAAACATGCAGATCTTCCATGGAGCCTTGTCCTTTGCAAGTCACACCTCGGAGTTGTCAACCTTTCAGAATTTCCTTCTCCTCCAGGATCCCCGTTCTCTTACCGATCATTTTATCAGAGTCTTTTGGGAACAAGCATTCAAATGCTCATTTCCATCTTCTGCAACAGAAAAAGGAAGCTGTACTGGCAATGAGAAACTAGAAAGCCTTCCGCAGCCTTTTTTTGAAACAAGCATGACCAGTCAAAGCTACAGTGTTTATAATGCCGTCTACGCTTTGGCACATGCTTTGCATGCCTTTTATTCATCCAGAAGTAAATATGGAGCATTACTGACAAAAGATCACCCAAGGACTTCTAAATCACAGTATTTTCAGGTAATATCTCATCTAGAAGGCAGATTAATTTTGATGCATCAATGTTGTTGTTAACATTTTCATTTGTATAAGAAGGATTCTAATTGTTATATTTGTGCTGATAAACAAATAAAGGGAGACTAGTATAGATCTATTTCAAGCTATTTAGCTCTCATCAGCTAGCCATACCCTTACTGGGAATCGAGCATCAAGAGTATGGCTAGCTGATGAGAGTTAAATAGCTTGAAATAGATCTATACTAGTCTCCCTTTATTTATTTATCAGCACAAATATAACAAATGTAACAAAAAGGCAACAGTAAAAAATATTGGGTTTCTGTCTGGATGGTCTCTTGTGACAAGCCGAAGGACAGAGAATGGAAGTAGTGATCTTCCTCCCATATTTCGGCATACCAGGGGTTGTGACTTTAAATATATAGGATTCTAATTCTGTATACAATAGGCAAAGTGGTGGGATTCAAATAATTTAACAACCGGTTCTCTTCCCTGATGACCAACTGGGTAGGCAGGGCTTGGTGGTCATGTGACTGGGTGGGTGTGGCCAACTCAACATCACTCAGGTTGATGGGCGCTTTGCCTTAGCTGTGACAATGTGATAAGGGTTAACCGGAGAGGCAGTTTCTGTAAGTAGCACAATAAAGATTAAGCTAGAAACACCACCAGAATGTTCCTTCCTTCTGGCCTTCCTTACAGGATTAGCCCTGTAAAGTGGGGAGGGGGAGGAGATTTCTTCCAACAACCGGTTCTCCGAACTGCTGAGAAATTTCAGCACTCAGTGTCAAAAAGGTTAACCAGCACCGGAACCTGGAAGAGAGCAGCTGCATGCTGGACCAGCTGTCTGGCATGCATGCACATGATGGAGCCCAGAAGAGCAGGTGGTGATGGCCATGTGCCCACAGAGAGGGCTTTGTGTGCCACCTCTGGCATTCATGTCATAGGTTTGCCACCTCGAGTATAGGGTTTCCGGGGGGGCTGACTCAAAGACCTCCAAGGTCCTCTCCAGTTCTTTTCTGTGTGATAATGCATTACTGCACATTCTCAAAGGAGATGCCGAGAGGAAGTGAATCACTGCAGTTGTTAAGTCAATTACATGATTGTTAAGTAAATCAAGTTTCTCCCATTTACTTTGTTATAAGAAGCTGGCTGGGATTGTTAAAAATGGTAATCACATGACCACCACCACCACCCCGGGACACTGCAGCTGTTGTGCCTCTCAGCTCCGGCGGTCCTTGGAGGAAACCGATTATCTAGATCCCTTTCAGTCAGGATTTAGGCCTGGCTACAGCACGGAAACCGCCTTGGTCGCACTGACCGATGATCTCTGGAGAGCCAGGGATGGGAGTCATGCCTCCGTCCTAGTGCTCCTTGACCTCTCAGCGGCCTTCAATACCATCGACCATGGTATCCTTCTGCGACGACTGCAGGAGGTGGGGGTGGGAGGCACCGTCCTACGGTGGTTCTCCTCCTACCTCTCAGACAGGTCGCAGTCGGTGTTGGTCGGAGGACAGAGATCGACCCCTAGGCCCCTGAATTATGGGGTGCCGCAGGGTTCGGTCCTGTCCCCTCTCCTGTTTAATATCTACATGAAGCCGCTGGGTGAGATCATTCGATGGCACGGGATAAAATACCATCAGTATGTGGACGATACACAGCTGTATCTGTCCGCCCCGTGCCAACTCAGTGAAGCGGTTGACATGATGTGTCAGTGCCTCGAGGCTGTTAGGGTCTGGATGGGGGTTAACAAGCTTGCACTCAATCCGGATAAGACCGAGTGGCTGGTGTGTTTCCCTCCCACTAATTGGCCAAGTTTTCCATCTCTCAGGCTGGGGGGTCAAACAGTACGCCCCTCAGACAGGGTTTGCAATTTGGGTGTCCTCCTGGACCCACAGCTGACTTTTGAACACCACTTGTCGGCTGTGACCAGGGGGGCATTTGCCCAGGTTCGCCTGGTGCACCAGTTGCGTCCCTACCTGAACCGGGAGGCCCTCACAACAGTCACTCGTGCCCTTGTGACCTCAAGACTGGACTACTGCAATGTGCTCTACATGGGGCAGCCCTTGAAGAGCATTCGGAGACTTCAGCTTGTCCAGAATGCAGCCGCGCAAGCGATTGTGGGTGCACCTCGGTACACCCACGTTACACCTATCCTCCGTGAGCTGCACTGGCTGCCTATTGGTCTTCGGATATGCTTCAAGGCGCTAGTCGTCACTTATAAAGCCCTTCATGGTATTGGACCTGGGTACTTGAGAGACCGCCTGCTGCCAATTACCTCCAATAGACCGATTAGATCCCACAGGTTAGGCCTCCTCCAAATTCCATCCACTGGCCAATGCCAACTGGCAACCACCCGGAGGAGGGCCTTCTCTGTGGCTGCTCCGGCCCTCTGGAACGAGCTCCCCATGGAGATTCGGACTCTCACCACCCTCCAGGCTTTCCGCAAAGCCCTTAAAACCTGGCTGTTCCGACAGGCCTGGGGCTGATGAGTTCCTGTCCCCGCTCGAATGGTGTGTCTGTTGAGTTGTTTTTAAAATTGTGGAATTGTTTGTCTATGTCTTTTTTCCCCCTATTTGTATCCCCTATCCCCCCACCCTGACTTGGGTTGTGAGCCGCCCTGAGTCCCTTCTGGGAAAAGGGTGGCATAGAAATATAATAAATTCAATTCAATTCAACTACATACCAGGTGCCCGTTGCCCAAATTCTGATCACTTGACTGTGTGGATGCTGCAACAATCTTAAATCCAGAGGAGGAACTAAGAACATAAGGAGAAATTTTCTGACAGTGAGAACAATCAACCAAAGGAACAGCTTGTCTTCAGAAGTCATGGGAGCTTCATCACTGGAGGCTTTCAAGAAGAGATTAGGTGGTCATTTGTCAGAAATAGTGTAGGGTCTCCTGCTTGGGCAGGGGGTTGGACTAGATGACTTACAAGGTCCCTTCCGACTCTGTTAATATATCAAAAAGAATCTGTCCAGAGTTACTGGGAGAAAGTCAGCATATAAATTAAGTTTAGTATTAGTACTTGAATTCCCATCAGTGACACAGGTATACCAGGATCTTTCTATGCCAAAATGAATTTTAATAGGTTCATTTGAAATACATTATCTGATAGTTCTTAGTATCCTTTTAAAAATGGAGCTGAACTGAAATATTTGATTTTGGAATGAAATAATGGGACCGCTGATCATGAAGGGATGAAAAGAGCTTTGGAGTGTAGGAAAACTCTATATACCAAGCTAAACAATTTTCACTGTATCCACCACTTTGGTAATACTTGTCAAAACTTCATTTATTCCAGCTTTACCATTTCCTAAGCCGAATCTCCTTTAACAACAGTGCTGGAGACAAGGTGTCTTTTGACAAAAAGCATGAATTGCTAGCTGGATTTGACATTATCAACTGGGTTACTTTCCCTAACAAATCCTTCAGGAAAGTGAAAGTGGGACAATTGGATCCCGAAGCCCCATCAGGCAGAAAGTTCACCATCAACGAAAGAAAAATCACATGGCAGGCCCATTTTAACCAGGTGTGATGAAAACAAACATAGTTGGCCTTCTTTTTAACAATTATTCATTTATTTATCTTGTGTTTGTGTGTATATATACACATGCAGTATAGGAGATTTGTGTTTTTTGTTTGTGCTGATAAATAAATAAAGGGAGACTAGTATAGATCTATTTCAAGCTATTTAGCTCTCATCAGCTAGCCATACCCTTACTGGGATTTGAACCTGGGCTATATTGCACACTAGGCATACTAGGCAGAGATTTTAGCCATTAGGCCAAATATAACAAAGGCAAATATAACAAAGGCAACAGTAAAAATATTGGGTTTCTGTCGTGATGGACTCTTGTGACGAGCCGAAGGACAGATGATGGAAGCAGTTAGCTTCCTCCCATAATTGGGGCTTACCAGGGGTTGTAAAAATAAAAAAAAATCTAATAGATACCTTTCACCCTGGCTTCGCTGATAAACGGATAAGAGCCTGTGGCCTAATGGCTAAAATCTCTGCCTAGTATGCCTAGTGTGCAATATAGCCCAGGTTCAAATCCCAGTAAGGGTATGGCTAGCTGATGAGAGCTAAATAGCTTGAAATAGATCTATACTAGTCTCCCTTTATTTATTTATCAGCACAAATAAACACACACACACACACACACACATATATACATACATACATACATACATACATACATACATACATACATACATATATATATATATATATATATATATACTTTAAAGTCACAACCCCTGGTATGCCCAAGTATGGGAGGAAGGTCACACTTCCACTCTCTGTCATTAGGCTCGTCACAAGAGACCATCCAGACAGAAACCCAATATTTTTTACTTAAAAATAAATAAAAGCATAAATATAACATATATATATATATATATATATATATATATATATATATATATATATATATATATATATATATATATATATATATGCGTGCAAATTTATATATATATATATATTCACTTTATGATGGTATAGATTGGGGACCCCTCAAGTCAAATACAAATAGCTCAGAATAATAACAAGAGACTGATCATATATAGTAAAATATGGTGGCATATTAGTGATGGAAAAAAATTATTCAAAGTGTGTAAGGTTCATCAATGATACATGGGTTTTTATGGATTAGATCTTTCTTATATGTGTACATATCTGCACACACAAACACACACAAACTAATGAATATATCTCAGAACTTTATGATGCATGTACTGATTTCTAAGAATGGTTGGATTCAAGGGAATAAAATATATTTCTCTCTCTCTCTCTTTAATGAATAGACTATACCTCTTGCTCTGTGCAATGATCATTGCCCACCAGGTTCCAGAAAGAAAAGGAAGGAAGGGAAGCCATTTTGTTGCTATGATTGTAATACTTGTCCATCAAGAAAATTTTCAAATGAAAGAGGTAGGAAATATGGTGTTGTAATGTTTGTGTGCGTGCAAATTAGTGTATCCATAAAGACACACAGAGACATATCACACTGAGACAGCTATCACACACATGCGGGTCCAGTGGTGGGTTACTCATCCCGTTCCAACCGGTATGGTTGGAATGGGGCCGGCGGCGTCCTCGTGCACACGTGCAGTTCGCGCATGTGTCTTAGTGCCTGCGCGATGCTCCAGCTGCTCATGGATAATTGCACAGATGCTCTATGTGCCATGCGCCTGCGTGGAAGCACAGAAGCCTTCAAAGGCCGGTAAGGAGTGCGGGCGGGTGGATGGGCCCTTTGGCGTTCCCGGAAGTTACTTACTTCTGTGTTCACCGACCAACCGGTCTGCGCGGATCGCCGTGGACTGGTTGAAACCCACCCCTGTGCAGGTCACTCTCATTATTCATGAGAATTCTATTCTAGTTGAGCTTTCAAATAGCAAGATTTAATAGAGATCTCTTTAAAAGAGGTGTGAATGGGTGTTTTAATGTTGCTGGATTACATTTTTGTATGCTTTTGGCTAAGAGAACAAAGGCAATAAATGATGAGAATTGTTGCACATTCAGTCCCAAGAACTATACTGTATGACGTAAGTTGTTTTCAATTAATAATACTTCTCAGTAGACTGTGAATTCTGAAATATATATTTTCACAGATATGGATGACTGCTTAGACTGTCCAGAAGAACAATATCCAAACAAGGAAAAAAATATGTGCATTCCCAAGGATCTAAATTTCTTGTCTTACAATGAAACTTTGGGCATCACTTTGGCTGCTCTGGCTCTATCACTTTCTGTGACCACAGTGGTGGTACTTGGAATTTTCATAAAACACCGGAATACTCCCATTGTCAAAGCTAACAACCGGAATCTCTCTTATCTTCTCCTTGTCACCCTCTTCCTCTGCTTCCTCTGTTCCTTGCTATTCATTGGTCAGCCCCAATTGCTGACCTGTCTTCTTCGTCAAATGGCTTTTGGGATTATCTTCTCAGTTGCTGTTTCTTCAGTTTTGGCCAAAACCATCACAGTGGTTCTAGCTTTTATGGCTACCAAGCCAGGATCAAAATTGAGAAAATGGGTGGGGAAAAGATTTTCCAACTCTCTGATTCTCTGTTGTTCCTGCATTCAAGCAAGTATTTGCATATTGTGGCTGTGCACTGGCCCTCCTTTCCCAAATTTGGACATGCATTCTCTTCCAGAAGAGATTGTGGTCGAATGCAATGAAGGAGCAGGCAACATGTTCTATTATATTTTAGGATATATGGGACTTCTTGCTCTCGTCAGCTACATTGTGGCTTTCTTTGCTCGAAAACTGCCAGACTCTTTTAATGAAGCCAAATTTATTGCTTTCAGCATGCTGGTGTTTTGTAGTGTATGGGGGACTTTTGTCCCAACGTATCTGAGCACCAAAGGAAAATACATGGTAGCTGTGGAGATCTTCTCCATCTTGGCTTCCAGTATAGGAATATTGGGATCTATCTTTTTCCCTAAATGCTACATAATTGTACTGAGACCAGAACTCAACACAAAGAACCATCTAAAAACAAAAAACTAACCATTCCAGATATTCATTGATTTTGAAGAATCTACCAGTTTTGAAAAGAAAGTTGGAGAATGTAATGGTGATTAGTCAGGAGGAAGTAGAATGTTCCAATTTGATGCTCTTAAAATGGGGAAAGTGGATTTTTTGGACTAGATTTCAACTGTCTTATTATAACCTATAACAATAAAGTAGTATTCCTGGAATTCCTGCACCATCAGTTTCGTGGCCTGACTTACTTCAAAAGGATGATACATCATTTGGAATTAGCATTATTGATTACAATATTTCTGGTTCAAATATTAAACCAATGCATTTTGTCACTTGAACAAAGACAAGATATTGTATTTATCTTCCTGTATAAAAACATATATTTAGGTTCACTTTTATAGCAATAGCAATAACACTTAGACATACATACCACTCCTTAGTCATATACAGTAATCTCTGAGAAGTATACAAGATCAGAATATTCCGGGTCCACTGGTGGAACCTCTTCTAACCAGTTCGGTAGATTTAACGAACCAGTTCTACCGAACTGGTGCAAACCGATAAGAACCCACCTCGGTCCCAAATTCCAAAGTCACTCAGTGTTGCACCCTGTTGAACCCTGTCTTCCCCCCATACTGATGCTCACCGTGTCCAAGCATTAGGATAAGACAATCATGGCATCACTTAATTCATCTGGGGTATTGTTGTTTAATCACAAATTTGCTGGCAAACAGTGTTAAGAATATGCAAACAGTGACAATTACTGATAAATAATAACAATGAAAAAACGGCAAACAAAAATAACCATCAATAATAACTTGCCTAACCACTCAATCTCCTTGCCTGAGAAAAGAACCTTCCTAACAATCAGCAAGAGTCAACTTTATCTTTGGAAATGTTCCAAAGGGAGATTCAATTACATAAAAGGCATACTACTAAGGTACAATTAGGCAACACTCCTTAATAAACAGTACCTAGAGAATGCCATTCCTGCTGGAACCAATGCGGCAGACAGATACAATTGGAGAAAGTTGGTCTCACAAATATCCTGCTCCCATGCCATGTAGGACTATGTAGATAGTGTGTGTTACATCAGCAAACAATTAATATTTATTGATAAATACATTAAGCAATCAGAGTGCTATTACTACTTATTAAGTTTCGAACTGTTCTCAAAATGTCCAATAAATTCTCAGATATGTTTTACTTCTGTCATATCAATGTATCTTGGTGCATTCAGCCGCCAAATTTCAATGTCATATTCAAGCGGAACCTTCCACAATTCAGGCTGATTTAGTTTATCGTGCACTTTTCCTAAATCAAATATTGTACTATTCTGTTGTATTGATGTTTCCAGCAATTACTCTTAGTTTAATTATTTAATAAAATGAACAGTTGCTACAAAACCAGTCATATCATTTACTCACAATTGTAGCAAATATATTTTCACACATTTACAACATTTTCATGTAAGGAGGGAGAAAATATGTGGAGTGAAAGACACAAAATGTGGAGGAAGAAAAGCGTATTCATGGTTTCAAATCTCTGTAGGGATTTGGAAATGTCTTTTATCAGATATACTTTATTATTTTCCATCCTTCAACTGCAAAAGTATTGACAAGCATAGGATATTTTCTGCAGAATTATTATTCTAGTTGACACTGACTTGAAGACACACAGGTAATCACAGATATTCCTAATAAATCCAATCTAAGAAATCTAATACAAAAATAGATTTAACAACAATTTATTACATTATGTCCCTAATAAATCCCTTCTCACTAAATCAAATCTAATAATTAGATCTAAGGATAATTTATGACATGTGTATTCCTAAAAAATATTCCCAATAAATATAATTAATTAATAAATTAATAACCCCCTCCTCCATCCAGTAATGAATGCCGAGACAAGCTTAACTGGAATGTACTTTAATAGCGAGACACCAAAACCTCAGTGGTTGAAAGCCAAGCAGAACAAACAGATAAGGACCTTGGCAGCAACTCAGACAAACTCAGGCAGCAATAAATACAGATAAGGCTTGGCAGCCTTATCTGTATTTATGTCCTCCGACATTCAATCCTGCGTTGACTTCTGCAAAGAGGGCCGTGTGCACAAGTATCTTTTTATAGTCTGGAGAGGAGCCTAATGACCACCAGCTGAGTACAATCACCTCCTGTAATTGTGTAATTGTTCCTGACGCCTAGTAGCTTTTCGATGGCGTGCATCCAGGAACAACTCACTACTGGCCTCTGGCTCACTCTCTCCCTTGTCTCCTCCCCACTGGTCCAAGGCTCAGGTGACTCCTGGTGGCCAACCAGCCTCTCTGTGCCCTGCTCAGAGTCGGAACCCTGTCCAGGGTCTGCCACCTCCTCCAGAGGCAACTCAGAGGGCCACTCGCTGTCGGAGTCTGGTGACAGCTCCAACGGCACCTGCTGGGCCACAACATATATATACATATATACATATATACATATATACATATATACATATATACATATATACATATACACATATACACATATACACATATACACATATACACATATACACATACACACACACACACACACACACTATATATATATATATAGTGTGTGTGTGTGTGTGTGTGTGTTTTATTTGTGCTGATAAATAAATAAAGGGAGACTAGTATAGATCTATTTCAAGCTATTTAGCTCTCATCAGCTAGCCATACCCTTAATGGAATTCGAACCTGTGCTGTATTGCATCTTAGGCAAATGTCTTAGCCATTGAGCCACAGGTCTCCTCCTTATCAGCTGAAGCCAGGGAAGAAGGTATATATTTAGAGTCACAACCCCTGGTAAGCCCCAATTATGGGAGGAAGCTAACTGCTTCCATCATCTGTCAATCGGCTCGTCACAAGAGTCCATCATGACAGAAACCCAATATTTTTTACTGTTGCCTTTGTTATATTTGTGTTTTTTTATTTGTGCTGATAAATAAATAAAGGGAGACCAGTATAGATCTATTTCAAGCTATTTAGCTCTCATCGGCTAGCCATACCCTTGGAACTAGTCTCCCTTTATTTATTTATCAGCACAAATAAAAAAACACAAACATATATATATATATATATATATATATATATATATATATATATATATATATATATATATATATATATATATATATATATATATATATATATATATATACATACACACATACATACATACATACATACATACATACATACATACATACATATATATATATATATATATATGTTTATGTGTGTGTGTGTGTGTGTATGTATGTATGTATGTATGTATGTATGTATGTACGTATGTATGTATTCCTAATGAATCTAATCTGTAGCTCCGGTACTTTATCATCTGCAAAGCAATTATTAGGCCCAAACCAACAATGGAGACAATGGAGGAAGAGGAGGAAGAGGAGTAACCTCTGGGAATTTTGCAGTGTTTTGGAAAATGTGACTGTATACCTTATGATTATCTAAGATGATAATTATGAAATCATCATTGCTCTGAAGGCAGAAAAAAATATTTTTTCCACTCTAATTGCATACAGGTATATAACTCCTGAACTGATCAAAGGGAGGGTTAGTGTATGTATGTATGTATGTATGTATGTATGTATGTATGTATGTATGTATGCATGCATGCATGCATGCATGCATGTATGTACATGTCTACATGTATCTATCCATCCATGAATTCAGCAGATCAGCGTGTATGCATTTAGTGGTAGGATCCACAATCATAAAGACCATGGCATACTAAACAGCTGGATGATGACAATCAAAGAAGGAGTAGGAGATCTTAAATTAAGGGACAATCAGTTTGCCTGCTGCATGAGAGAATCCTTCTTGTCCCTGAGACTTCTCGTGTGTTTGCTGCTGCTGTCACCAAGAGATTGTCTGATGTCTCCTGGAGTGTGTACCATTCGTGAGTCTCTGAAAGTGCAATACCAATATTTTCAGCCAGGTGATGTGATAATTGGTGGGATAATTTCACAGCTTTTCTCCTTTTCTGAAGGAGCAGACTTCAGCTCACACCCTACGCCCAAGGGTGATGTTGAACCTGTGTAAGGAAAACCTCATTGATTTCTGTAATACTTTGCCACTGATATGCTTTCAGCAACTTGACATAGATTCCACATATCATATAATTTTCACTCCTTCATCCATTCATTCTGGTCTTCTGGTAATAGAAAATAGGAGATTTTGAAATGGTGGCCAGACCCAAAACGCACAGGTGGCAACCATGCTATTTTTCATCTCTGCAACTTCTAACTTACCACTCTTGGGTTTAACCCAACTGTTGGGTTTAATGTTAAAGCTCCAGCATTGAGCAAACAGTTGGAAATTATAAACTTCTCTTCTAGCTCTATGATTCTGTGATATTTGTCAGATCTCCTTGTATGCTCTGTGTTTATTCTGATCTTTAACGTCTGATAGGATCAAATCAGTCAGCAAAACATGCTAGATTTGATTGTGTGAAGTAGGAAAACCTGCCATAGTTTTGGATCAGTCTTCTTTTGCTTAAATCCTTAGTATTATATACATAGCATTATTTATATCCATAAACCTCCCACTCAAAAATCATTGGGGGGAAATCTCTCCATATTTCTCTGACCTTGTGAGAGGCTGGAAGCACATAATTACTTATTATATGCTGGGTTGCATGGAATTTGGTCTGATCTAGAAGAAAAACAATCCACCGTTGAAAAGTTTCACTGCACAAGTTAATGAAGCAATATTTAGGGCAATATCATTTGCAACGTAAGGCATTGCATTTCTTTCTAAGCACACATTAGGACAGTTGAAATATTGGAGAAGGGCAGATCCATTACAAGCACACAAGATTTTCTTCTAGTTAAAGGTAAGTAAAAGTACAGGTAAAGGTTCCCCTCAAACATATGTGCTAGTCATTCCCCACTCTAGGGGGCGGTGCTCATCTCTGTTTCAAAGCTGCGCTGTCCAAAGATGTCTCCATGTTCATGTGGCTGGCATGATTAAATGGCGAAGGCACACAAAACACTGTTAACTTTCATCCAAGGTGGTCCCTATTTTCTACTTGCATTTTTACATGCTTTCAAACTGCTAGGTTGGCAGAAGCTGGGACAAGTAACATTATGCGGCACTAGGGATTTGAACCACTGAACTGCCGACCTTTCTGATCGACAAGCTAAGTGTCTTAGCTACTGAGCCACCGTGTCCCTTTTTAGTTAAAAAGTAACTTCATTCTAATGTCACGTTTCTTATTCTCCAATGTTTTCCACTAGTAAATATAAGGTACCACATTCACAATATTGAACTTCATGGCTTACTCAAGATGTGTCTTTTACTTTAGTGTCATGCTGAAAAAATATCAGCACACCCTAGCCTTGGTGTTTGCGGTGAATGAAATCAATGGAAACAGCATGATCTTACCCAATAGGACGCTTGGATTTCATATCTATGATAGCCACTTTGATGCCCAGATAACTTATCAGAACACGCTGAACTTGCTCTTTAATCAGAAGCCAACTCTTCTCAACTACAAGTGCAGCGAGAAGATACCAGCAGCTGTCATTGGGGGTACTGATTCAGAAACTTCCCTTCACATAGCTACTATCTTAGGGATCTACAAGATTCCACAGGTAAGGTGGATTACACATCTATTTGTTTAAGAACTTATTATCTATTACAGTGTGTCTCAATCTTGACAATATTAAGCTGGATGGATTTCAACTCCCAATTAATGTACTTTAAAAAGTTATTAGGAAATTTATTATCTGCAGCCTATATTAAGGAAGTATTTGCATTTGTTAAGAAACTTATTATCTACATCTTATTGTTTAGATTTTCTCTAGAGTGATGTACTGTCGGAATTTGTTGCAAAAATCAAATCCAGAAAGCACACACATATAACTGATACAGCAGGATTCATTAACTTCTTTATATACATAGTAACACATGAATAAATGTACAATACCAACAGCAGATTCTTCTAATGTGATAGAGAGGAGAGATTGTAAATAGTTTCCGTTCAGCAGACAAACTAGATTAGTTCTCTTGCACAGACTCAGAGCTACATAGCTAAGCCACGCCCAGGCTCTGAGCTATCTAACATGGCTCTCAGTCACCAAATAGTTCCCATTGGCTGACTCAGTTGCTATGCCTACACATTGGCTGACCTTGTTACCATGTTCTATTCAAGCCAGCCCCCAAAGGCTGACCTGTTGTTACATCCTATGAATATTCTGACATGTACCAACTCGATGGCAGTCACCATGCCCAGCCCTGCCTCCTGGCCACTCACCTCAAAGGCCTCAAGAAGATACAATTTCCCCCTCTATTTATTTACTACTACAGAACATCAAAATACATTCTTTAATCCTATGTATATATGCCATTTGTGTACATGCATATTACACAGTACAGAGTGTGTGTAGATACACAAAATGATACATTATATACTATATACTGTAAGGGTATGTATACACACACACACACACACACACACACACACACACACACACAAACATCTTCTAAAACTATACACATTCAATCTCACTTACTGAGTTTGGAAAAAAACACCAGGAGCCCACTTTCTGCTACATATTTAACTGTAACTTCTGTACATTAGAACATTACACACACTTTCAGATTTACTTCCCTAGCCTGCACATGACCATTAGAGCCAAGAGATGTCATGGGAATTGCCAGGGAACTCTGGACAATGAAGGGATGCAGTGAGCAACCCAAAGTGCATGGGTGGGGCCTACACAGCTGACTTCCCCCTCACCTTAATGAAGCTAATGCCCTTGGTATACTGGCAGAAGCACTGATGGTACATGTTGAGGTCATACTTGTCATCCATGGCAGTTGGAGGACACACGATTGCAAGAGGGAGAGAGGCGGGGTTGAGCTAGATGCAGATGCTTCCTGGCTTCCCTTGTCTCAGAAGAACCAGCCTCACACTCTCCCCTCTCTACTACTGGCCACTTCCTTCTCTCCCTCCCTCCTCACTGCCAGGTGACGCCATGTTCCCTGCCACTGCCAGTCCGAGTTCCAGAGGGGGAGGGAAGCTGCTCAAAAGAGGGAGGGAGGGAGACCCCCATCCAGCCCCTTTGTTAGACATGGAGACCTCACCAACCAACATGTTCAGGCTAAGCTGGCTGGCTTGCTAGGTGGCAGCAGTGGCAAGGATCGATGCTTGGGGGACCTGGATATGGCGGGCTGCCCTCACCTGGGTGGCTTCAAAATGAAATGTGGAAAGCAACATACGTGAGAAGGTAAGGCTGATGGTAGGAGAGAGAGACCTGGCTTAGGGGTGACATGGTGAGACTTGGCTGTCTTTCGGGCCCAGCTCTCAGCTTCTGCATGGCCTCTGGGGGGCTGCCGCCCACTCATCCTCCCCTCTGCCTCCATCCCTGAATCCAGCCCATGATGGGAGGACACACCACTTCTGGGCAGTGGCCAAACGGGTGACCCTTGGGAGAGAGCACTGCAGTGAGGCCGAGGGCACTGTTCCACCATGGTGTGTGTGGTGAGGTATGGATGTGCAGTTTCGAGACATCTGCCGGCATTCCAGGAGTGCTGCCACTGGGCACTGTCACTGTTGGGATCTGAAGGGCAGGGCACATGGGCAGGCAGAGGTGCATGGAAACTCTGGAGCCTCTCAAGGTCTTTGGGATGTATCAGGCCATCCAAAACTTTGCTCCTCGGGAAGGGCTCCATCATGCAGGGCTGTATGCCCAGACCAGGTGATTTCTCTCCTGTCTCCGGTCTGGAAACCGGGCCCAAAAGGCAGCCGAGCCTTTTTGTGTGTCCCCCAGGTGCCTCTTTGGCCAAGTGCAACAGGCCCAGAGCAGGTCTTCTTCCTTCACCGTTTGGCCTTACCTTCTCAGGCCAGGTGGCTGAGAGGCCAGGCAAGGAGTAGGTGGGAGGGGAGGGGCAAGTGGCTGGACATGGTGATCACAGGTGGGATTCAGCCACTTCACCAAACTGCACAAAAGGTTAGCTACCAGTCCAGTTGAACTAGTGCGAACCAGCTGAATCCCACCTCTGGTTAGGTGGTAGCATTTAATTGGCACTGACTGCTCTTAGATTGTAACCATAGAAATAAAAGGAATAATAATTAATCAAAAATAAATAACACAAAGTTAGAGCAAGTAGAGGAACATTTGTATTTCGTGCATTGTTAACTGGAGATGGGGAAATGGATGACAAAATAAATAATATGTACAAATGCAGATAAAAGAAGTCATAATGATATGGAATCTGTTATGCAGAACAAATAGTGTATATTTTTAATTTATTTTATTTATTTTGAGGTTTGGTTTGATTTAGCTCACGGTAGGGATGGAGAAAATGAAATGCTACCTAGAGTCAGTTTTTGATTGGACCATCCTTTGGGTATGCTTTAGATCAGGGGTAGTCAACCTTTTTATGCCTACCGCCCACTTTTGTATCTCTGTTAGTAGTAAAATTTTCTAACCACCCACCAGTTCCACAGTAATGGTGATTTATAAAGTAGGGAAGTAACTTTACTTTATAAAATTTAGAAAGCAGAGTTACAGGAAACTCCTACTGCCCACCATGAAAGCTGGAACGCCCACTAGTGGGCCGTAGGGACCAGGTTGACTACCACTGCTTTAAATTAACTAAATATTTTTTTAAAAAAGAAAGTAAAATCTACTGTGTTTTTGTGCTTGACCCTGCAAGTATTTTTATATTTCCCTATTATGAATGTAATTATGTTGGCCTTTAGGTCTCCTATTGTTTATATAGTCCACCAGTGAATGATATAAGCCATCCGTCTTTCTTATACTGCATGGTACCCAATGAAGCACATCAGTATGCAGGAATAGTCCAACTATTGCTTCATTTTCAATGGAAGTGGGTTGGGATCATGGCCATGGATGATGATAAAGGAGAAAAGTTTGTGCAGACCTTGGAGAAAAGCTTTTCTGAGAATGGAATCTGCCTTGCCTTCTCTGAACGAATGCCGCTCCAAAGCAATATTATAGACATGGTTGATCATTTCAATGACATGTTTAGGGAAATGGCCCAGCTGCTCAGTAAACCAAGCGTCAATATCTGTGTTGTAAGTGCTGATGCTCACATGATGTTAGATTTGCAGATAGTGCTCAATCTTGCCGAATCAGACATGATGCTGCCTGTGCAGAAGGTATGGGTGATGACAGCCCATTGGGACTTTTCAGTGGAGCCTTTTTTAAATAATTTAAGCATGCAGATCTTCCACGGAGCGTTGTCTTTTGCAAGTCACACCTTGGAGATGTCAAAGTTTCAGAATTTCCTTCTCTTCCACCACCCCCGTTCTCGTACCGATCCCTTTATCAGAGTCTTCTGGGAACAAGCATTCAAATGCTCATTCCCAGCTTCTGCAACGGACAAAGGAAGCTGTACTGGCAATGAGAGACTAGAAAGCCTTCCGCAGCCTTTTTTTGAAACAAGCATGACCAGTCAAAGCTACAGTGTTTATAATGCTGTCTACGCTTTGGCCCATGCTTTGCATGCCTTTTATTCACCCAGAAGTAAATATGGAGCGGTGCTGATGAAAGATCACCGGAGGACTTGTAAATCGCAGTATTTTCAGGTAACACCTCATCTAGAAGGCAGATTTTGTTTTCGACGCATCATGTTTATTGTTAATATTAGTGCCTTTATTTATATAAGAAGGATTCTCATTCTGTATATAATGCCTTTCTGAGCATTCCCAGAGGAGATACACAGAAGGCAAGACAGTGAGTATATGGATAATCCTTGATTCATGACCATAATTGGGACCAACATTTTAATTCCTAACCAAGTCAGTTGTTAATTAAGTTCTGCCCAATTTTTTGTCAGGATTGTTAAGTGTAGTTGTTGAGTGAATTTCATGATCATTAAGTGAATCCAGCTTCTCCCATTGATTTTGCTATCAAAAGCTGGATGGAAAGATTACCAATGGTTACAAGATTACAGGACACTGCAACTATTATAACTCAAGGGTCAAGTGGGTCTGCTGCTAACGTACCTGCCTCCCAACAGCGTTGCAGCAGCCCTCCCCTCGCTCCTCGAGTTGGTAGCTGAGCTGGCAGTTGAGTTCCCCAGGCTTATGGTCCTGGAGGATTTCAATTTGCCTACGCTCGGTGAACACTCGGATGGGGCGCAGGAGTTCATGGCTTCCATGACAGCCATGGGCTTGACCCAGATAATTCGGGGCCCAACTCACTCTGCGGGTCACACGCTCGACCTCGTATTCCTCTCGGAGCAGTGGACTTGTGATCTTGGTCTGAGGGGTAATAAGATCATACCCCTGTCGTGGTCAGACCACTGCCTACTGAGGCTTGACTTCCGAAGACCAAACCCCCACTGTAGGGAGGAGGAACCGACCAAGTGGTTCCGCCCCAGGCGACTTATGGACCCTTTGAGGTTCCAGACGGAGCTTGGGGTTATTCCTGATACTCTCGCCCACAGTCCGGTAGAGACTCTGGCTGCCGTCTGGCATTCGGCAGCATCGGAGACCCTCGACCGGATTGCGCCACTACGGCCCCTCCAAGGCGGCGGATCCCGGAGGCCTCCTTGGTTTACCGAGGAGCTCCGGGAGAGGAAGCGCCGGAGGAGACGCCTAGAGCACCTGTGGAGGTCCGATAAATCCGAACCGAACCGAGCACTTTTAACAACCTGCACCAAGGATTACATCAGGGCACTTAGGGCAGCAAAGAGATCTTATATTGCCACCTTGGTTGCGTCTGCCGAGTCTCGTCCAGCCGCCCTGTTTAGGATAACCCGCTCCCTCTTAAATAAGAGGGATACGGGGGACCCCTTGCAGGGTAGGGCTGAAGATTATGCCCAGTTCTTGGCGGACAAAGTTGCTCGGTTTCGGTCGGATTTGGACTCCACCTTTGCAGAGCCAGCCGAGGCACGAGAGGACGATTTGGTTGACCATCGCTGGGTTGAGTTTCAGGATGTTACTTCCGGGGACGTGGACAAGGCCATGAGGGCTGTGAGTGCCTCCACCTGTGTACTGGACCCGTGTCCCTCCTGGCTGGTTGCTAACAACAGGGAGGTGACACGGGGCTGGATCCAAGCGGTTATTACTGCCTCGCTTCGGAAGGGGCACTTCCCCGCCGCACTTAAAACGGCGGTGGTGAGACCCCTCCTGAAGAAACCATCTTTGGATCCAGCCGTACTTAACAACTACCGTCCAGTCTCCAACCTCCCCTTTATTGGGAAGGTTGTTGAGAAGGTGGTGGCCTACCAGCTCCAGCGGTCCTTGGAGGAAGCCGATTACCTGGACCCCTTCCAGTCTGGCTTCAGACCTGGTTACAGCACAGAAACCGCTTTGGTCGCATTGACCGATGATCTCTGGAGAGCCAGGGATGGAGGCCATGCCTCCATCTTGGTTCTCCTCGACCTCTCGGCAGCTTTCGATACCATCGACCATGGTATCCTTCTGCGACGACTGTGGGAGGTGGGGGTGGGAGGCACTGTTTTGCAGTGGTTCTCCTCCTACCTCTCGGACAGGTCGCAGTCGGTGTTGGTCGGGGGTCAGAGATCGACCACGAGGCCCCTATCATATGGGGTGCCGCAGGGGTCGGTCCTGTCCCCCGTACTATTTAACATCTACATGAAACCGCTGGGCGAGATCATTCGGAGGCACGGGATAAGATACCACCAATATGTGGACGATACGCAGCTGTATCTGTCCGCCCCGTGCCAACTCAATGAAGCGGTGGACGTGATGAGCCGGGGTCTTGAGGCCGTTAGGGACTGGATGCGGGCTAACAAGCTTGTACTCAACCCAGAAAAGACCGAGTGGCTGTTGTGTTTCCCTCCCAAAAATTTGGTTAGTGTTCCAACGCTCAGGCTGGGGGGTCAAAATTTACACCCCTCAGACAGGGTTCACAACTTGGGAGTCCTCCTGGATCCACAGCTGACCTTTGATCACCACCTGTCGGCTGTGACCAGGGGGGCATTTGCTCAGGTTCGCCTGCTGCGCCAGTTGCGACCCTACCTGAATCGGGAGGCTCTCACAACAGTCACTCGCGCCCTCGTGACCTCTAGGCTGGAATACTGCAACGTGCTCTACATGGGGCTGCCCTTGAAGAGCATCCGGCGGCTTCAGCTAGTCCAGAATGCGGCCGCGCGAGTGATCGTGGGTGCACCTCGGTTCGCCCACATAACACCTATCCTCCGCGAGCTGCACTGGCTACCTGTTGACCTCCGTGTGCGCTTCAAGGTGCTTCTTACTACCTATAAAGCCCTTCATGGTAGTGGATCTGCGTACTTGGGACACCACCTTCTGCCAATCACCTCCTCTCAACCCATAAGATCCCACAGATTAGGCCTCCTCCGAGTGCCATCTGCCAGCCAGTGCCGGCTGGCAACTACGCGGAGGAGAGCCTTTTCTGTAGCAGCTCCGACCCTCTGGAACGATCTCCCTGTGGAGATTCGTACCCTCACCACCCTTCAGACCTTCCGCACAGCCCTCAAGATCTGGCTATCCTGCCAGGCCTGGGGGTAAAGACCATAGTTTGCCCCCGCCCGAATGTTGAATGAATGTTGTTTGATCTTAACTACATATTGTATTTTTATGTCATTGTACGTCTTCCCCTCCCATAAGTTGTTAGCCGCCCTGAGTCCCCTCAGGGAAAAGGGCGGCCTATAAATAAATGCAACTACAACTACAACTACTACTACAACTACAACTACAACTACAACTACAACTACAACTAACTACAACTGCATACCAGGTGCCAAGTGCTCAAATTTGATCACATGATGCAGCAATAGTTATAAGTGCAAGGACTAGTTATGAGTTATTCTTTCAGTGCCATTAAAACTTTTATTGATCACTAAATGTGTGGTTGTAAATTTAGGACTGCCTGCAAACAATGGAGATATATATAAATAGACTCCATAATGGCAATAAAAGGACTAAAGGTTTTCTGAAATTATCATTGTTGTAAGTTTTAAAAGAAATGAGAGATGTATTCTTCCAGATGCAGAATGCTACAAAATCTAGAATTTATATCTAGGGCATCAGAACATTTGCAAAACATTCTAATTTAAGAAATAATGAAAATTGTACCATAAGTTATAGCAGAAAATACATAAATACTTAATAATCACTTTGAAACTGTCCAGAGTCACTGGAAAGTAGGCAACATATAAATTTAATTCAATACAAATAGTGATTATAGATGTAGTAGAGGTAGTAGTAGTAGTGTTCCCCTGGCAAATAGTAAACTTTAATTTTGAAATACATGGATTCCCATCAGTGACATAGGTATAGCAATATATTTCTATGCCAAAAAAAAATCTAGTTTGTTTATTTGAGATACATTATCTGATAATTCTTAGTATCATTTTAAAACTGAGCTTAACTGAAATATTTGATTGGGGAAGGAATAATGGGACTATCAATAACAGAGTGATAAAATAATTAAATAGCTGCAGAGGATACCAAAACTTTTTCCAAGTCAAATATTTTTCACTCTTTCCACCACTTTGGTAATAGTTGCCAAAATTTCATTTATTCCAGCTTTACCATTTCCTAAGTCAAGTCTCCTTTAACAACAGTGCCGGGGACAAGGTATCTTTTGACAAGAAGGGTGAATTGCTAGCTGGATTTGACATTATTAACTGGGTTACTTTCCCTAACAAGTCCTTCATGAAAGTGAAAGTGGGACAAATGGATCCTGAAGCCCCATCAGGCAGAAAGTTCTCCATCAATGAAAGAGAAATCACATGGCCAGCCCATTTTAACCAGGTAGAACCAAAATGAAGTTTCCATTTTCAAAATAAAAATAGATGGCCTTCTTTTCAGCAATTATCGAGTCCCAGTATTGTTATATTAAGTGCCTGGAAGAGGACAAACTTGACAATTTTTATCCTTTTTGTGAAATTTTAGCAAAGCTAATGTTTGCAAGAGGAAGGAGGACTTAAAGTAATTGATGGCTTCCATTCTCTTTTTCCACAAGAAATGGAGAACTTTCAAATGAGAAAATGCTCAAGAGCCCTGGGAAGGTTCTACTGGTTATCTTTAATGCCTCTGATTGAGGAGGTGCATTTTTATTATTGAGTCTCCTCTGTCTAGCATTTAGCCATCCTTATCACCTCACCCATGCTAAACTTTCAAGTCACATTAGCCTACAGGGTGATAGTTGCTTTTCATTGCCTTTATATAATTAGTTTGGGGGGATTATTGTAGATTTCCTACACGAGCAGCGTGGTGGCCTTGTGGTGAAGACTGTCACCTCCTACTTGAAAGGTTGAGAGTTCAATCCTAAGTAGCAGCAGATTTCTCTTTCAGGCACAAAGAAAAAAAATCTGCTGTGAACACCATGTGGCATCAGGAAAAAAATATCCAGTCAGTAAACACTCATTCTTGGGGAGGAATTTAGATTCCACATAGGTCCCTGTTGTGGCCCAGCAGGAGCCATTGGAGCTGCCACCAGACTCCAACAGTGAGGAGCCCTATGAGTCGGCTCTGGAGGATGTGGAGGATCCTGGACAGGGTTCTGACTCTGAGCAGGATGCAGAGAGGCTGGTTGGCCACCAGGAGGAACCTGAGCCTTGGACCAGTGGGGAGGAGACAAGGGAGAGTGAGCCGGTTGCCAGTAGTGAGTTGTTCCTGGATGCACGCCATCAAAGAGCTAGTAAGTGTCAGGAACAATTACACAATTACAGGAGGTAATTGCACTCAGCTGGTGGTCATTAGGCTCCTCTCCAGACTATAAAAAAGCTACTTGTGCACATGCCCCTCTTTGCAGAAGTCAACGCAGTGATTAAAAGTTGGGGAACTTTTGTACCTAGTTTGGCAGGCTGGATTGCTGCCAGGATTTGTCTGAGTTGCTGCCAAGGTCCTTATCTGTTTGTTCTGCTTGGCTTTCAGCCACCGAGGTTTTGGTGTCTTGCTATTAAAGTGCATTCCAGTTAAGCTTCTCTCGGCATTCGTTACTGGATGGAGGAGGGGGTCAGAACAGGTCCCCATAACCGCAGTGGTCTCTGACTTTCAGTAATAATGTAATGCATATATTAACTTCTGATTTTAACTAATGCTATACATTGAGCATCCCTGAAGTCAAATACAAGCAACTCAGAATGATCATAAGAGGCTAATCACATACAGTAGGTTATTTCAACATATTAGTGATGAAAAAGCCTATTCAGAGAGAGGGTAAGTTTCATCAATAATGCATGATATTTTTGATCAGTTCTTTCTTATTTGTGTACATATCTGCACAAACACACACAAAACTAATGAATATTCTCAGAAGTATATGACGCATATAGTGATTCTAAGAATGGTTGGATTCAAAGGAATAAAATATATTTCTCTCACTTTAATGAATAGACTATACCTCTTGCTCTATGCAATGATCATTGCCCACCAGGTTCCAGAAAGAAAAGAAAGGAAGGGGAGCCTTTTTGTTGCTACGATTGTAATACTTGTCCATCAAGAAAATTTTCAAATGAAAGAGGTAGGAAATATTGTATTGTTATGTTTATGTATGTGCAATTACCATATTTTTTGGAGTATAAGATGCACCAGAGTACAAGACGCACCAAAGTTTTGAAGAGGCACATTTTTAAAAAAAAGTTTTTGCGCTCTGCAAACCTCCCCAAAACAGCCCAGTTTTTGCGAAAACAAGCCCATTTTTTTTTCAAACAAAAGGGCATGAATAACTCTTAGGAGGCTTGTAGAGTGTTCCTGGAGGGATGGGGGGGCCAAAATCAAGCAAAACACAACCCAATTTTTTTTTTTTTGTAAAAATGGGCCCGTTTTTTCCCAAAAAAGAGGGCATGGATAGCCTTTATAGAGTGCTGCTAGGGGGCAAAATTGAGCAAAAAATGGCCCATTGTTTGCTCATTTCTGCCCTCCCCAGCCCCCAAGAGCTCTCTGAAAGCCTCCTACAACCTGTAAATGGCCATTTTGGTGAAGGGGCGGGGTTTCAGGAGGCAAAAATGCTGTATTCAGTGTATAAGACACACCCAGATTTTCAGCCTCTTTTTTTAGGGAAAAAGGTGTGTTTTATACTCCAACACAGTATGTATATCCATAAAGGCACACACAGAGATATCACACACATAGCAGTAGAATTTAGATTTATATACTGCTTCACAGTGCTTTACAGCCCTCTCTAAGTGGTTTACAGAGTCAGCATATTGCCTCCAACAATCTGGATACTAATTTTACCGACCTCGGAAGGATGGAAAGATGAATCAACCTTGAGCCTGGTGAGATTCGAATTGCCAAATTGCATGTATTCGGCAGTCAGCAGAAGGAGTCTGTAGCACTGTATTCTAACCACTGCACTCTTCAAGTCATCCTCATTATTCATGAGCTCCATTCTAATTGAGCTCTCCAATATCAAGTTTTAAGAAATATCTATTTAACAGAGATGTGAATTGGTGTTTTAATGTTGCTGGACTACAATTGCCAGCACATCTGGCCAGGAGGACTGAAGGCAATAAATGATGAGAATTGTTGCACATTCAGTCCCAAGAACCATAGTTGTCCCCTATTGCTGTATGACGTAAGATGTTTTCAATTAATAATACTTCTCAGTAGACTGTGAATTCTGAAATATATATTTTCACAGATATGGATGACTGCTTAGACTGTCCAGAAGAACAATATCCAAACAAGGAAAAAAATATGTGCATTCCCAAGGATCTAAATTTCTTGTCTTACAATGAAACTTTGGGCATCACTTTGGCTGCTCTGGCTCTATCATTTTCTGTGACCACAGTGGTGGTACTTGGAATTTTCATAAAACACCGGAATACTCCCATTGTCAAAGCTAACAACCGGAATCTCTCTTATCTTCTCCTTGTCACCCTCTTCCTCTGCTTCCTCTGTTCCTTGCTATTCATTGGTCAGCCCCAATTGCTGACCTGTCTTCTTCGTCAAATGGCTTTTGGGATTATCTTCTCAGTTGCTGTTTCTTCAGTTTTGGCCAAAACCATCACAGTGGTTCTAGCTTTTATGGCTACCAAGCCAGGATCAAAATTGAGAAAATGGGTGGGGAAAAGATTTTCCAACTCTCTGATTCTCTGTTGTTCCTGCATTCAAGCAAGTATTTGCATATTGTGGCTGTGCACTGGCCCTCCTTTCCCAAATTTGGACATGCATTCTCTTCCAGAAGAGATTGTGGTCGAATGCAATGAAGGAGCAGGCAACATGTTCTATTATATTTTAGGATATATGGGACTTCTTGCTCTCATCAGCTACATTGTGGCTTTCTTTGCTCGAAAACTGCCAGACTCTTTTAATGAAGCCAAATTTATTGCTTTCAGCATGCTGGTGTTTTGTAGTGTATGGGTGACTTTTATCCCAACTTATCTGAGCAACAAAGGAAAATACATGATAGCTGTGGAGATCTTCTCCATCTTGGCTTCCAGTATAGGAATATTGGGATCTATCTTTTTCCCTAAATGCTATATAATTGTAGTGAGACCAGAACTCAACACGAAGGACCATCTAAAAACAAAAAATTAACAATTCCAGATATTCATTGATTTTGAAGAATTTAGCCCTGGCTTTGAAAAGAAAGTTGGAGAGATAAAATGTTGCTCAGTTGTGAGAAGAAAGAAATGTAAGAAAAAGAATAGTTCCAACTTGACCTCATTGCTCTTCATATGGGTAAAATTGATCATTTCGACTAGCTATCAGATGTCTGTAAAAATTAAAATATTAACAATAAAGTAATATTCCTACAGCATTAGTTTCATGGCCTGGCCTACTTGAAAACATTGATACATCATTTGGAAGTAAACCTATTTGATTATAATATTTATTTTTCAGTTCTTAAACCAATGCATCTTGTTAGCTGAACAAAGACAAGACACTGTATTTACCTCACTGTACAAACTGTATTTTTAGGTTCACTTTCATATTTATTTCATATTATATATCCTCTCATTAAAACTTTATGACTGCTGTATGGCTGGTATAGTAAAAGGCAGATAGCTAACCATTGTTTAAAGTTAAAATTCACAATATGTGAAAATATAATGTATAATGGGCAAAGAACACTCCTTCTCAAAGTCTGCGGAGGTTTCTAGGTGAGAAGAAAAATGATTGGCTGGCTAGAGTCCAATGGCTGGGGAAATCTGGGAGTTGAAGGCTACACATCATAAAATTGCTGAGGTCGAGAAACACTGGGCTCAAAATTTTCAACCAACTCCTCCACATGAAGCCACAGCAAGCTAACCCTGATTTCTTGGCCAACCTGCTTCACAAAATGAGGCATCAAAAAAAAAATCATGAAAGTGATAATGGCTAATTTATTTATACCTAAAATGGAAACTATTCGCAACTGGGGACCCCATGTGTGCCCTCCTAAGAATACATCCATGTATTCTTAGGTACTTCAAAGATAATTTTATGATTCTTTTGGGTTATAAGAATGCAGTATGATATATTTAATGGATAAAGTCAAAGGACTATGCACTCCATCATATTATTTCCTCAACAGATCAAAGTAATGCCTGCAGGAAGCTTAAACATAGATATGATCATGCCCTTAAGACCAACCTATTTCTTGTCCTGGAGGCATGAGACCAACTTATGCCTAGTAAAAGTAAAGGTTCCCCTCGCTCATATGTGCTAGTCGTTCCTGACTCTAGGGGGCACTGCTCATCTCTGTTTCAAAGCCGAAGAGCCAGCGCTGTCTGGAGAGGTATCTGTGGTCATGTGGCCAGCATGACTAAACACTGAAGGCACACAGAATGCTGTTACCTTCCCACCAAAGGTGGTTCCTATTACCTTCCCACCAAAGGTGGTTCCTATTTTTCTACTTGCATTTTTACATGCTTTTGAACTGCTAGGTTGGAAGAAGCTGGGACAAGTAACAGGAGCTTACTCCATTATGTGGCAGTAGGGATTCGAACCGTCTAATTGCTGACCTTTCTGATTGACAAGCTCAGCATCTTTGCCACTGAGCCACCATGTCCCTTACTATGCCTAGTAGCCACTGATAAACTTATCTTCAGTGCTCTGCAATGCTTTCTAAGGAACTGGACATCACAAGATCATATGGAAGCAAATTCTTTAGCTGGATATGTTATTTAGTAGTACATTCCTTCGACAGAATTCTCTTTAACAGATCTTACTTCAGTTTGTTTAAATGTTGGTTCCAAAGAGCTTTGTTGGCCAGATAAAACATATATTTACTGTGAAATTATGTGTCCTCTTAGCATATTGAAAAATATTTTTTTTTCTAGCTATATCTTATAGTTATTCCTTGTCATTCCACCACCCATCATCTTAAATCCAGGTACCATTTCCATATCTAAGCTTCCATGTCCAAAATCATTCTTGGAATATTTCATTCAGTTTTGCTTGCCACAATATAAAAAAGATGATGTTGACCTTCTAGAAAAAGTGCAGAGAAGAGCAACAAAGATGATTAGGGGATTGGAGGCTAAACCATATGAAGAACAGTTAGAGGAACTGGGTATGTCTAATCTAATGAAGAGAAGGACTAGGAGTGATATGATAGCAATCTTCCAATATCAAAGGGACAGTCACACGCAAAAGGTGGGTCAACCTATTCTCCAAAGCACCAGAAGGCAGGAAAGAAGTAATGGATAGAAACTAATCAAGGAGAGAACGAGCATAGAACTAAGAAAAAAATCCTGACAGAACAATTAATCAGTGGAATGGCTTCTTCCAGAAGATGACATCTGGGTGCTCCATCACTGGAGGTTTTCAAGAACAACCATTTGTCCAGAATGATATGAGCCGTGATAGTGCAGTGGTTAGAGTGCAGAACTGCAGGCTATTTCTACTGATCACCAGCTGCCAGCAGTTTGGCAGGTCGAATCTCACCAGGCTCAAGGTTGACTCAGCCTTCCATCCTGCTGAGGTCAGCAAAAAATGGGGACCCAGACTGTTGGGGGCAATAGGCTGACTGTGTAAACTGCTTAGAAAGGGATGGAAAGCACTATAAAGTGGTATATAAGTCTAAGTTCTATTGCTATTCAATGTCCTACTTCAGTGGTGGGATTCAGCCAGTTCACACCAATTCGGAAGAACCGATTGGTAACTTTCTAAGCAGTTCGGAGAACCAGTTGTTGAAAGAAATCTCCTTTTGTTTTTTCCCTACTTTACAGGGCTAATCCTGTAAGGAAGGCAGGAAGGAAACATTCTGGTGTTGTTTCTAGCCTGATCTTTATTGCCCTGCTTACAGAAACTGCCTATTCGGTTAACCCTTATTACAGCTAGGAGAAGTGCCTATTGACCTGAGTGACATTGAGTTGGCCACACCCACCCAGTCACAAGACCACCAAGCCACGCCTACCCAGCTGGTCATTAGGGCAGAGGACTGATTGTTAAATCATTTGAATCCCACCACTGTCCTACTTGAACAGGGGATATACTAGAAGACCAATTCTTCCATCTCTGCTATTCTATTATTCTGATACACCATAACAAGATATGATAAACATGTTGTCTTCATCATTTCTGATGCCATCTGATGCCCTGGGGGTTACATTCCTTTTGAGATGCTAGTGCCTGTTATTATCACAAAGTGTTATGATTTATCTCCTATTCTGGAAAGACTGACTAAGCTTTATAAGATTTTATGTATCTGCAATAGAAACCTCATTTTAGTCTGTTTCTTTTATGCTTCATTGAAGATATCATTCAGAAGTCTGCAAAGCACTAAGGGTGACACTTAGTATGATGATGGGCACTAGACTGAGGTAAAGGATTTGAGGTTAAGAGAAGATACTTCTTCATCTTGCAGATGTCAAAGCTCTTCCTTTTGCTGCTGCTCTTAGTGTTTCCACAAATTGAGGGGAAAGCTCTTCCTAATTCGTGTAGTGTGAATTATTCCCTTCCTATTCAGCATGAGTACTATCAGCCCGGAGACTTCATCATTGGTGCAATCTTTTCTCAGCTCTTCATGCCTGCCTTCAATCCATTATCCTTCACTGAGAATCCCTTGACAATGATTGAAGACATGTATACGTAAGGAAACCATTTCTTTTTGTCCTATCTGACAAAACGTTTAAATAATCACCCTCAGTAGATATGAGAACAAAAGTATGTGGAGTTGTGCTTCTTAATGAAAGAGAGACCTCATCTTGTTCGTATCAACAAAACTACCAATGAATGGCCTAATTTTTTTTATTTTGTCAAGCATGAATTAGATAACAGATATAAGTATAGACATGATTATGAATACATGAAATGAATACAAATACACGGGAATATTAGGACAGGAACGGTAGGCATGCTGGTGTGCTTATTCATGCATGCCCCTTAAAGATCTCTTAGGAATGGGGTGAGATCAACAATAGACAGTCTAAGATTTTGGAAAGAAATCACAGTGTCACATAGTGTATTCCAGGCATTGACAACTCTGTTACTGAAGTTATATTTTCTGCACTCAAGTTCAGTGCGGTTTACCATAGGTTTGTATCTATTGTGAGATTGTGTGTTGTGGTGGTAGAATCTGAAGTATTCATTGACAGGTAGGACATTGTAGCAGATAATTTTATCTCCTTCACTTGGGTTGGATCGAAGACAGTAAAATTCTAAATTGTCTAAGCCCAAAATTTCCAGTCTGGTGGCATAAGGTATTCTGTTGTGAGCAGAGGAGAGGAGGACTCTTCTCATGAAATATCTCTGGACTTGTTCGATTGCATTTGAATGGAGTATTTTATTTGAATGAAGTATTTAAATGAAGTTTCTAAAAATGAGGGAAGGAAGGAAGGAAGTTTTGTTTAAAAATTAGTACAAATGTTTCAGAAAAGCTTGTTCTAAATTTTGCTCTCATTTGTTCACTGGCCCTGAGGAAATGCTACTACCTATGAGAAAGTTTATTTTATAATAAGGTTGTTACTCCTTAGGCTACCAAAGAATTCTTCACTGTAAGGCAATTTCCAATAGGTTGACACACATAATGCCCTGACAGTTATCATCAGATTATATTTGAAAGACTAAGATTGTAGTTCTTTACAGTTTATAAAAAAAGAAGTCTGATCCCATCCAATGGATTATGCCCGTTATTCCACTACAAATATAAGAAATTTGTTGAGGAAAAAAATGGTGCAGTTTTTTCTATTGGTGGATTGCTTTCTGCTTTCATTTCATTGAAATGCGGTTCCAAGTTTGATCTCTGCTGCCACTCTTATAACAATTTCATAGATAAGTTAGTTAAGGGGGCAAAGTGTATCTTTCTCTGACTCCCTTCCCTTGACCTCAAAATTCAGCTCTTAAATTAAACTGTTCATTTAAATTTCTTTTCAGAAGAATAATCACCTGTTCAGGGGCACCCATTAATTTAAACATGTTCCTTCCAGACGATGTAGATTTTGCCAGAATGTGGAACATAACAAGGCTAATGTATTTGGCATCTCACTCTATATTTATATGATTCTATTTTTGTCTATCAGCTATTAAGCAAAACTGAACTCATAAAGAATGGGTGCAGTGATTTGCTAATTTGTTCTTTTTCTTTCATTGTGTTTTTTTTTTCAATATATGCACTAACATTTTTCCAACCTCAATGCCTTATCATCTGATTTCTTATTTGTCAACATAGGTTTTAGCACTTCCACTCTTTTAATCTCTTCCTGGTATCTTCCTATTTGACAGAAATAGCTGACTTTTTCTTCTTGAATGTATTATCTGCCTTGAAATGTTTCTATCATAATATAATCCCATTTACAGTGAGGTTGGTGTGGGTTTTTCTGAAATTTTTGCTCATTTACATCAATCAAATCTCTTCCAAGCATACTTCTCTGCATTTTAATTACCTGTAGATTATCCTATAATTTTCCTGATTCCCTTAATAAAATATCTAATTTCCTTTTTTTCCAGTTATATTTCCTAAAGTCTAATCATAGACATTCATAGTTTAGATATATTTCTGCAATCTGCATTCAATTATCATATATCTTTCCTGTTATCTAAGGTTTTCATCTCCCATCTTCTTCTACTTTCATGAGCTAATCCTGGAAGTTTCCTTGAAAATTTGAAAATGTATTTATATCACTTCTGTTTTCATAACCATTATTTCTACCCATTGTTCCCCACTATGCCTTATATATAAATGAAGCCTACAAATCAGTTCTGTATATTCATCTTATATTCCAAATTTACACCCTCTAGGTTAAATCTTGCTGCTACACAGTATTTCTAACATATCCTAGCTGACTGGATAACCTTCCTTCATTTAGTTAAACAACATTTAAAGAAGAATAGAATACAATGCAGTAAAGGAATTCATTTGATCCTTAGCACATATTTCTTTCCTTCCTTCTTTCCTTCCTAGACAATCTCTAGTTGCAACAATTTTATTGTATGTTATCTCTCATTATGGGTGTTAAACAGGAGCATGATTCCAGCAAGTGTACAAGATGTTGTGTACATACATACAATGTTCTTCTTGTTCTAGCACAGTGCCCAAGAATTACCAGCATGTCCTATCAATGGTATTTGCTGTGAATGAGATCAATGAGAACCTGGAACTTCTACCCAACATCACCTTGGGGTTCCAGATCTATGAAAGTTACTTCAGTGCCCGCATGGCTAATCAAAATACGCTGAATCTTCTATCTCGCCATAAGAAGACTGTCCCCAATTACAAGTGTGATGTTGAAAAGATTCTGATTGCAGCCATTGGGGGCCTTGATTCTGAAATCACTCTACACATGGCCTCCATCTTAACTCTCTACAAAATTTCCCAGGTAAGACAGGGAGATATATTTTAGAATTCTATCAGTAAAAGAAAATAACCAGTGTGAAAATAAAAAAGTCCACTTGAAAGTAACAAGAGTGTAATAAATTGAAAATAATATTATTATGGAAATTCCATTTTGTTTGTTTGTTTGTTTGTTGGACAGGGAGATTGGAGAGAGAGTACAAAAGACAAAAGGTGTGAGTATTTAACTGAAGAATAAGTCCTTTTAAACTGATGTTGCTCCAGGGAAATGTTAACCCACTTTCTTTTGAAAAATTGCAAAATACAATACAATACAATACAATAGCAGAGTTGGAAGGGACCTTGGAGGTCTTCTAGTCCAACCCCCTGCCTAGGAAGGAAATCCTATACCATTTCAGACACATGGCTATCCAACATCTTCTTAAAGACTTCCAGTGTTGGGGCATTCACAACTTCTGGAGGCAAGCTGTTCCACTGATTCATTGTTCTAACTCTCAGGAAATTTCTCCTCAGTTCTAAGTTGCTTCTCTCCTTGATTAGTTTCCACCCATTGCTTCTTGTTCTACACTCAGTGCCCTGGAGAATAGTTTGACTCCCTCTTCTTTGTGGCAACCCCTGAGATATTGGAACACTGCTATCATGTCTCCCCTAGTCCTTCTTTTCATTAAACTAGACATAGCAGTTCCTGCAACCGTTCTTCATATGTTTTAGTCCCCTAATCCTCTTTGTTGCTCTTCTCTGCACTCTTTCTAGAGTCTCCACATCTTTTTTACATCGTGGTGACCAAAACTGAATGCAGTATTCCAAGTGTGGCCTTACCAAGGCATTATAAAGTAGTATTAACACTTCATGTGATCTTGATTCTATCCCTCTGTTTATGTAGCCTAGAACTGTGTTGGCTTTTTTGGCAGCTACTTCACACTGCCGGCTCATATTTAAATGGTTGTCCACTAGGATTCCAAAATCCCTCTCATAGTTACTACTATTGAGCAAGGTACTACCTTGCTCAATAATTCTGATTATTGCAACAATCCAATTAGAAGTAATGTGTCAACTAAAAAATAAAATTAATCACCCTCAGTCAATTTTGTTACCTCTCAAAAGCCAGAGCTGGACCTTGTGAAGACTTGAGTGGGAAATTGTCAAGCATGCAAGGGCTGTAGGTTACATTGTTAAATTGTTTCCATCCAATTTTCTCTCTGTCTCATTCTCTTTCTACCTATCAAATGCTTGGAAAAAGGCAATGATGAAGCTTTCTCCTGTCCTTTCCTTTCCTTCCCTTCTTTATTTTTGGTAGTTTCCAAAAGCGATAATCAGGACCATTTGAAAAGTGTAATCTTTCGGGAGGATAATAAATGTTAATATGACAACAAATACCAGTGAAACAGTTCACTTCAGAAGTTGTGAGTGCTTCATCACTGGAAGTTTTTAAGAAGAGAATAGACAGACACTTGTTTGAAATGGAATAGGGTCTTCTGCTTGCACAGGAGTTTGGAGTAGAAAACCTCCCAGGTCCCTTCCAACTCTATTCTATTCCTGTTTTTCCAATAATGTTTGGTAGAGATGGGAGAAAACAATGCCTGATCTTTATATATATATATATATATATATATATATATATATATATATATATATATATATATATATATATATATATATATATATATATATATATATATATATATATATATATATATATATATATATATATATATATATATATATATATATATGTTTTTATTTGTGCTGATAAATAAATAAAGGAAGACTAGTATAGATCTATTTCAAGCTATTTAGCTCTCATCAGCTAGCCATATCCTTACTGGGATTCGAACCTGTGCTCTATTGTCTCCCAGGCAGGGAGTTAACCATTTGAGCTACAGAGAACGACTCCTTTTATCAGCCAGCCAGGGTGGGAGGTATATACTTAAAGTCACAACCCCTGGTATGCCCAAGTGTGGGAGGAAGGTCACACTTCCACTCTCTGTCATTAGGCTCGTCACAAGAGTCCATCCAGACAGAAACCCAATATTTTTACTGTTGCCTTTGTTATATTTGTGTTTTTATTTGTGCTGATAAATAAATAAAGGAAGACTAGTATAGATCTATTTCAAGCTATTTAGCTCTCATCAGCTAGCCATATCCTTACTGGGATTCGAATATATATATATATATATAGTATTATACTGTATATAGGTTTCCCCTGCAATTCCATGTACAATATCACTGTATAGACTTCTTTCTTTGACTTTACAACAATAGTTTATATGTAAAGGTGTGCAGTATTTGAATTTGTAGCAAACAAGGATGTTTCAGATCCAGCCCTTGCTCCTTAAGGAACCGTACGGAAACATCTCAAACTTGCACACTACCTGCATGGGCTCAAATAAACACATTTGAGTGAAGAACGTATTAAGAGACTGGTTACTATATCCAACGTGCTTAACATGATCCAGCATTGATCTTCCACTAATAACATAATGTGGAATCCCCCTGAAGGGGAGAATAGAGGAGTTCATAATTCTGAAGATTAAAATGACTTTAAAAAGAAAAGTAAAAATTAAAGAAACTCTGATGAAATCTCTTAGAAAAACAAGTCTGAGATCCCTCAAAATAAAGCAACTTCTATTGTTCTCACCACCACCCACCACCACTCAGGGTTGGGCTGCTATGGGTGTACCTGGCTTTCAGGGAACCCATAGCTAACATTATGGCTGGTTTGGAGAACCTCCAAATCCCACCCCTGGCTGGCCCCACCCACCCTACCCACCCCTCCGAGGATTCTCCACACGGCCCATTTTAGATGCAAGTTAAGTGCAGGGCAGAGGTGGGTTCCTACCAGTTCGCACCTATTCGGTAGAACCGGTTCATCAAATCTACTGAACCGGTTAGAAGAGGTTCCACTAGTGTACCCGGAAAGCAGGCCACACCTACAGAAAAGGTTCCAAAATTTTTTGAAACCCACCACTGGCAAGGATCTTGTAACTTGACAGCTTTAAGACTTGCATGCTTCAATGCCAGAGTTTCTGAATAGCTACTTGGACCGACTTAAGTACTAATTCATAATTTCATATCTGGTCACATGGGCAGCAAGCCACTCCCATCCGGTCACATGGGTGATAAACCACTCCCACAAAGGAGGCCACACCCACAGAGTAGGTTCCAACAATTTTTGAAACCCACCACTAGTGCAGGGCCTGCATGGAGGGGGGAAAACGGGCCTCCCAGAAATTCCAGCCCGGGGGGGGGGGGCAGTTTTTGCCCTCTCAGAGACTCAAGGAAAGGCTCTGGAGCCTGTGGAAGGTGAAAATGCCCCCCCCCCTGCTGTGGTGCAGGAAGCTGACTAGCCACGCCCACCCAGCAACCAGGCAGAGAACCCATTGCTGAAATTTTTGAAGCCCACTCCTGCCCTCACTCCATTTTGGAATCAGATATGAAAGGTACTTCCCATTTTAACTAAATATTTGGCCAAACGACTTTCTAAGATCTTCAATTGAAATGGAAATGAAAAAACTAACATGGGATGATAATGTGTCTGTATTTTTGTTGATTGTCTATTCTACCTTTTATAGAATTTCAAATATCTACCTCTCCCTTCCCCTGTGAGGAAGACTAACTGAAAAAGAAAAATTGGCCCAAAGTTAGCAATGATTGTTAGTGGACTGAGGAAGAATTAGAACCTAGTACTCTTCGGTGCAAGTCCAACATCTTACATCAGATGACGTTCACTGAATTTCTTTTTTAAATGTCTACAATTCTTTTCTTTTTTTTTGACAATTCTTTTATTTTTTTATTACATAGACAACAATGGGAAAAAGAGAGGAAGAAAAAAAAAGGGGGGGAAACCCCATCATCACATACAATATGTCATTTGATCACAGGTGCATCCCTACTAAGTTTATACATCCCATATCTCTCTGTTGTATATTTAATAAACACCACAATAAGCTAGGGTTTAAAAAAAGGGGGGGAAGGAGGGGGAAGTCAAAAAGGACAAAAAAGACAAAAAAGACAAAAAGGTCCAAAAAAGAAGGGGGAGGAAAAAAAGAAAAAAAAACCATCATCACATGCAGCATGTCGTTTGGTTACAGTTGTTTTAACATCTGCATCTTCAAATAATATTTACCGTCTCAGATATTCCATCTAATATAACTAAAGGCCTCATTTTCATTCTACAATATATATTCAGTTAACATTAGCATTATTTTCCCCCAGAAAGTATACTTCTATTCATTGATAACCTTGCATTTCATACCTTCAAACAGAGATCTTATTCCTTCATTTTTCAACAAGGCGTCGCTGCCTATATATACCAGTTTTCATTTGTTCCCCTATTAAAATTGCTTCATCAGCAGCAAAGTATCATTATAGTAAGTTCCTAACCTTATACATTATATCACCAGACCTTATATTAATTCTTCATTGTGTCATTGTTAGATTATTTCACAGCATAATTATATCATCATTTACTTTTTTCAATTAAAGCATAAGTATATCATTTTTCATTTCCAAAGTTTTTTTTTCCCTTAGCCACCGATAAAACAAGTCCCATATCTTATAAAATTGTTCATCCTCTTGTTCTCTAATTTCAAATGTCAATTTACTCATTTTGGCACAGTCCATTATTTTTCGGATAACTTCTTCCTCTTTTGGTATTGTTTCGTTTTTCCAGTTTTTTGCAAATACAATTCTGGCTGCTGTTAATACATTTACAATCAGATATAAATGTCTACAATTCTTGAAAATAAGGAAAATAATCTTTAGCTACCAAACAAATGCATGAAATTCACTAACTGGTGGATGAATATCTCTCTGATCTCCTCTAGGTCACCTATAGCTTCTTTTCACCAGCAGTAAGAGAAAAAAATCAATTTGCTTTCTTATACCAGATGACTCCTAGTGAAACTTATCAGTTGAATGGACTTGTCCAGCTTCTCTTATATTTTCAATGGAAATGGGTTGGGATCATTGCCTTAGGAGATGAGAAAGGAGAAATATTTGTGCAGACCTTAACACATCTGCTTTTCGAGAGAGAGATCTGTATAGCCTTCACAAAGAGAACACCTAGTCATGAGTATTTTTTTCAGATTGATAAACTGATCGGTCAATTACAGAATATAATTGTATCTCTCCATAACTCAAATGCCAGTGTAGTTGTCGCAAAGGCAGATACGCATGCCATGTTGGATATTCATTGGTTGGAGTTTGTGGTTAACACTTCCGAATTGCAGCCTGTTGACAAAGTGTGGGTTGTGACTGCTCCTTGGGATTTCTCATCTGAAACATTTCACAGAGAGATAAAAATACAGATTTTCCACGGAGCCTTATCATTTGCAATTCCTTCCAAGGAGGTGAGAGATTTCCAAAATTTCCTTCATAAACTGAATCCACGTTCTGAAGTCGACAGCTTCGTCAAGCTTTTCTGGGAACAGGCATTTGACTGTGTATTTGAAGATGCAGGTGGAGAGGAGAATCAATTGACATCCTGCACTGGAGATGAGCAGGTGGAGAACATCCCTGGGCCTCTTTTTGAAATGCAGATGACAGGTCAAAGCTACAGCATCTACAATGCAATCTATGCTGTGGCTCATGCTTTTCATGCTATGTATTCATCCAGAACTAAATACAGATTGGGGATCAATGAACACTATGTTGAGTCTTCAAAGCTGCAACATTTTCAGGTAATGTTCTTCACATTAAGCAAGACTATGTTTTTTTTTTATGAATAGATAGCAATCTAGGGCTTCAAGATGTAGAATACATGCTATTCCTACCAAAGTAGCAAGAACAGTGTCAGGGTTCCAAGTAATTGATCCATTGCAAGCAAAAACTCCAAGGCAGCTGGATTTCTTAAAGAATAGATATTGAAAATATCTCATTGGCACATATCTGGTAAACCAACTCTTTAAATAAAATTAAACGTTTTCCCTCAATCACAAACAATTGGTCACATGGCCCAATCATGGCAGTATCCACTGGTCTAGTGACATCACTCCTTCCTCCAGCCAGGTACGAGAACGTCCTTGGTTCCCAAGAGAAAGTATGTGATTTTGACTACACAACCCCAGCTATCTCAAATTCCCACCTCCCTATCCCATGATCCAGTGTGACAGCATTGAAATTTACAAGATGGCTTCAGCAGAGATCAGATTCAGGATTGAAAGACAGGGCTGTTGAGAGTCCCTTGGACTGTAAGAAAATCAAATCAGTTCATCCTGAAGGAAATCAACTCCGACTGTTCCTTGGGAGGGCAGATACTGAAGCTGAAGCTCAAATACTTTGGCCACCAAATGAGAAGAGAGAGCTCATTAGAAAAGACTCTGATATCGGGCAAGATGGAAGGAAAAGGGAGAAGAGGATGGCAGAGGATGATTAGATAGTGTCATTGAATGAACACAATGAACATGAATTTGGGCAAACTCCAGTGGAGACAGTGGAGGAGAGCAGGATCATGGACTATCATCCATGGGGTCATGAAGAGTTGATCCCAACTTAGTGACTTAACAATCAGCAAACACACAGTGGGGAATGCAACTTGAATGGAATGACTTGGAATAGCTGCTTAGGAGACCAAAGGAAGCCTTTGGGGTGAAATTAATTAGGATCATGTCAACTTCCGATAGCAGTGCAAACAGGCAGAAGGTAATAATTAATTAATCAAGGTCACAAAGCTTAGGACCTTTCAAGGAAGCACAGCTTGCACAGCAAAGAAAAGCAGTTTCGGAAGTGGTTGTTTCCTCTGCAATGGAGGAAAATCAGGAGTTAAATAATCAGACACAGGACATGCATGTGCATTCTGGACTTGGGATGAGAGATAAATTTAAGATTCTCCTACTCTACCATTAGCTTGCTGCTTAACAGTTTTGCAGATTGAGGAGGAAGAACTGGTTTTGGAGCTGTTGGAGAGACATCTAAACTTGTGTACCAGACTTCAATTGCCCATATTGCTAATTTTTAATTATCACTGCTACTTGTGTCCTTGTGCCATGTGCTTCTTAACTTGTGTTATGACTTCTAGTGTAAATGTGTTGAACTCTAACCCTCAAAGAGGGTGAAAATTTGGGTGTGTCTTATACACCGAATGTAGCCAAAAACACAAGGCACGGAGGAGGCGATGGTTTGTGGCAATCCCTGCAGCCTGGAACAGCTGATTGGGGGTATTCTGAGGCCGATTCACTCACCAAACAGCTGCTCATGCTGAATAAGGCTGCAATAATGTGCTGAAGCTGACCTGACTGTTCACTATTAGCTCCAAGGATGTGTCAGAATTTGCAGCAGCAATCATATTCAGAAAGCACACACAAGTCACTGATTCAGCAGGATTCAATAACTTCTCTTTATATATAATATAACACATTAAGTAAATACACAATACCAAAAGCAGGTTTTCCAATGTGGTAGTTCAGCAGAGAAGTTTCGCTTTCAGTTTTAGTTTCAGATATACAGCTTTAGTACAGAACAAGCCACGCCCAGGCTCCTTTCTGTCTCCTTCCTTCTTGCTCACACAGCAAATACTGTTGGTTTCCAAACAACCCTCAACTCTCTTACACACTGACAGGACCCTAGCTAGATGAATACTGTGGATCAGAAGTGGGTTCCTACCAGTTCGCACCTATTCGGTAGAACCGGTTCGTCAAATCTACCGAACCAGTTAGAAGAGGTTCCACCAGTGGACCTGGAAAGCAGGCCACACCTACAGAAGAGGTTCCAAAAATTTTTGAAACCCACATTGACACACACACACACACACACACATACACACACACACAGACTCACAGAGAGAGAGAAAGAGAAAGAAAGGAAGAAAGAAATAAATAAAAAAGAAAGAAAAAGTGAGAGAGAGATGAAAGAAAAAAAGGAAAAAGGGACAGAGAGAGACAAAAGGAAGGAGAGAGAGAGAGAGAACACATGGCTGGCAAGCCACTCCCACCGGGTCACATGGCCGGCAAGCCACTCCCACAAAGGAGGCCACACCCACAGAGGAGGTTCGAAATTTTTTTGAAACCCACCACTATTATGGATGGTGGTAGGCAAAGGCAGACTATTTTTTTCTTATTTTCCTCTCCAAAAACTAAGTTGCATCTTATACTCTGATTCGTTTTATACAGTAATTTGGCACAGATAGGCCAGCAAGTTATTACAAGGAAACAGAGATGAATAATTTAATGATTCTACCCCTTTTCAGAGACCTTGTCAGCAATTAGATCTTGAAAAAGAGATTCAATCCCTCAATGAACCTACTATTATTCCCCAATAAGTCCTAGCTGATGCAAAATAAAACAGAGTGAATCCACTGTTTGATCATGGATGAGAAAGAAACTTGTGTATAATAAAGCCTGAAAGAAAAGTAGGCACTCTACCAATAGTTGCTGCTTAACCGTTTTCAGACAGAGAACACAGAACTAGTTTTGGAGCTGTTGTCAAGACACCTGATCTTGTGTATCAGTGTTTAATTGCTCAGGTTGCTCATTTCAATTATTATTGCTACTTTTCTCCTTTGTTCTTCTAAGCTGTAAATTTATCTGCTTATTAGTGCTTTGATTTTCAGTGGGCGTATACATTGCAAACCGTTGAGATGTTTTGAGAGTGGGTGGTAGATATAGTTCAGAAATAAACAGGTAAAGACGATTTGGTGAAACCTACCCTTGGCTTTCTTCACCTAAAGATCCACCCTTTTCTGAAGAAGATCTCGTTTAACAACAGTGCAGGAGACACCTTGTTTTTTAATGAGAATGGTGAATTAGTAGACGGATTTGATATTGTCAACTGGATAACTTTTCCAAATCAATCTTTCTTAAAAGTGAAAGTCGGGAAAATGGATCCTCAAGCTCCATGGGACAAACAGTTGTCTATCAATGAGAAGATCATTACCTGGCATTATACATTTGGAGAGGTAGGACTAAACACCAAGATCTAAGGTTGATATATTCACTAAACCTCATGCATGACTGGGTTCAACTCATCATTAAGAGTAATGTTCATCTATGGCAGGGGTGGGTTCCTGCCAGTTATAACTTCTTCTGTAGAAGAGGTTCCACAAATCTACAGTGCCGTTTAGAACTGGTTCCAGCTCCCTCCCCCCGCCTGTCCGCACATCATCAAGATGAAGAACGAGAGGAGGAATTCTGGGAGTTGAAGTCCACAAGTCTTACAGCTGTCAAGTTTGAACACCACTGGGTTTTTTTTTTCTAAAGGGTCTTGTAACTTGACAACTTTAAGACTTGCGTGCTTCAGATGCCAGATTTTCTGAACCAACATTTTGGTTGCTAAACAAGAGCGTTGTTAAGTGGTCACGCCGTTTAGAACCGGTTCCAGCAAGCCACTCCCAGAAAGCAGGCCACACCTACAGAAGAGATTCTAAAATAATTTGAAACCCACCACTGATCTATGGGAATTGTGAGGAACATATTTCCTGATTTCATAATTTCTTCATTGGTTAGGTCAAATAACAAAATATCAGTACAGAACCAGATGTTGAAGATGAGATAGTGAGGTGAATGAAGATCAAAAAGAGGCACAACAGAAGTAGCTTATCTTAGATGAAAGTAACTGTGGAGCAAATATGTTGTAAATCATCAAGCTCAAGGCCAGAGACAGCAGATAAAAATCCAATCAAGTTCAATTCTTTATTTACTTACAGCTAATAGAAAGAATCTTAGCAAACTAAAACTGCTTTGAAAAAGCCCAAGAAATTCCAGTTCCCTTCTGGAAAAAAGAAAAGCACCTTTGGGACAAAGAAATCCATACATTTCTCAATAAGTAACTTTTAATGCAACAATATTAGCAATCATTTATTTTTAAGATTACATCCAGTGCTGGGATTCAAATAATTTAACAACTGGTGTTCTACCCTAATGACCAGCTGGGTCGGCATGGCTGGGTGAACATGTGACTGGGTGGGTGCGGCCAACTCGACATCACTCATGTCGAGGGGCGCGTCTCCTCGCCTGGCCTCTTGTGACAGTGGGGATATTGCAAAACTCGTAAGTGTGAAAAACAGTCATAAGTCACTTTTTTCAGTGCCCTTGTGACTTTGAATGGTCAATAAATAAACTGTTTTTGATTTTGCAAAGTGATGAACAGATATTGCTGAAAAACTCTGGGAATTTACATTAATACCTGTTGTGGCCCGGCAGGAGCCGTTGGAGCTGCCACCAGACTCCAACAGCGAGGGGTCTTAGGGCGCAGAGAGACTGGTTGGCCACTAGGTGGCGCCTGAGTCTTGGATCAGTGGGGAGGAGATAAGAGAGAGTGATCCAGAAACCATCTGTGAGTTGTTTCGGGATGCACGCCGTTGAAGGGCTACTCGGCGTCAAGAACAACTATGTAATTACCAGAGGTAATTACGTTCAGCTGATGCTCATTAAGCTCCTCTCCAGATTATAAAAGAGACTGCTTGTGCCACACCCTTCTTGCAGAAGTCAACGTTAGAGACTAACGAGAAACAAACTTGGCAGGCTGGATTGCTGCCAGAGTTTGTTTGCATTGCTGCCAAGGTTTGTAGGACTTGCTGCCAAAGTGCTTATTTCTTTGTTTATTTGGCTTCCAGCCAACGAGAGTCTGGACTTATTAAAAAACATTATCATTTACATTTGTCTCGGCTTTTGTTCCGGGATGGAGGAGGGGGATCAGAACAAATGTACCATGTCTCCCCCCAAATAAGACAGGAAAATAAGGGTCTTATTTTCTTTTGACACCCCCCAAAAAAATAAGCACTCGGCCTTATTTTCGGGGAGGTCTTATTATTTTTGAGGTGCAGAAGGCAGCGAACATTTTTGGTTTGGTTTGGTTTATTGGATTTATATGCTGCCCTTCTCCCAAGGACTCAGGGCGGTGTACATCATTAAAAAAAACATATTACAAAAGTTTAAAAATTAGATAGAATATCCAAAAAACAAACCCAATTAAGATTAACAATAACATTTTAAAAAATTGATTAAAATTAACAATAATCAATAATTTATTTTATTTTGTTCAGGCCAGGCTGGCTTGCTGGAAGAGCCAACCTTTGGGTGCGTTGGAAGGACTGGAGGTCGGGGATTATACAAAGCTCCAGGGGCAACTCATTCCAGAGGGAAGGCGCTCCCACAGAGAAGGCTCTCCCCCTGGGGGTCGCTAGGCGACACTGTCTGAGGAGGCCAACTCTGTGGGATCACACTGGACGGTGGGAGGCCACTGGTGGCAGTAAGTGGTTTCGCAGGTATCCAGGGCCTAAGCCATGGAGTGTTTTAAATGTCATAATTAGTACCTTGAATCACACCTGGAAGACAACCGGCAACCAGTGCAGGCTACCTAAAAGGGGTGCAACATGGGAGCACCTAGGTGCCCCCATGATAACCTGCACAGCCGCATTGTCACCTCATGGCTGCTGCTATGTTGCAATATTTTCAGGGAGGGCTTAGTTTTTTGGGGGGAGAGGTTATTTTAGTGCATGCCTGATTGGGTTTGTTATCCAAGGAGGTTTTATTTTCAGGGAAATAGTGTATCAACATAATACCAAATTCCTTACCAAGGTAAAGAAGGCTAGAATGAAGTCTATGGATACTCTCAGTCATCCAGGTCATGGTTGTCCCAAAGGTGCTTTTTCAAAAGGCAACTGGATTGCCTGTTTTTCCTTGAAGACATTTTGCTTCTCATCCAAGCAGCTTCTTCATTTCTGAAGAAGCTACTTAGATATGAAGTAGAATGTCTTCAAGGAAAAAACAAAGAAAGTCTCGTTGCCTTTTGAAAAAACATCTTTGGGCTATTAACCCATGTTAGTTCTATCCACGGCATCTGATAGAATTCAAAATCAATATCTACAATCTGGTAACTAAGGGAATCTTCTTCCTTAGCAATGTTCTGGAAACAAAAACACCCTGAAGTCCATGATGCTCTGAAGTTTAACTAAACAACAAATGTGACTGTGTGGGGTTCTTCTTTCCCATGGACAGGTTATGCCCTTGTCCCTGTGCAACCGCCGCTGCCTTCCGGGCTATAGCAGACAAAGCAAAGAAGGGGAACAATTTTGTTGCTATGGTTGTGCTGAATGTCCATCGGGAAAGATTTCCAACCAGACAGGTAGGGAATACCATATTATAAACTACAAATGAAACATCTATGTCACTAATTTAGTTTTATTGTACAGCAGGATGGAAAGGGGAAGATGTGCCAACACTTCCCACTGATTAATATTCATGAAAATGTGTAACAACCAAAGATATGTCACTAAGGAAATAGTAGTAAAGAAAGGTGTTAGATGGGGATATATAATGTCTTATTTATTATATAATCTCATTGGTTCTTGCTTAAGTGACTCTACTTTTTATCCTAAATTTATTTAAATGTGTATGCACTTATCCAAGCTGTGTAACTCTGGACAGCGTATAAAAGACAAAAATATCTGAAATAATTGGAACAGAATAATATAACATATTAAAAGCAATAAAATTTTGATCAACAAAAATGAAAACTTCTACAACTCACATTGGGGATTCCACTCAAGTTGATCCCAAAACCTGGGGGAAAAGCCATATCTTAACCATCTAAAGACCTATAGGGTTGGAACTAACTGTTCATCCATGTGGTGTACATTTCACATTGATTGTCATTGTGATGACTTGATGTGACTTTTGCAAATTCTTTAACTTGCTTCCTTGGTGTGTGACATCATTATGGTTTCAGCTAAGCGGCGTTGGTATAATGCATCAGGCTATTTTCATTTTGTGGTTGAATGTGCCACGTAATTACAGCAGGGGTCAGCAACCCCTTGGCTCTGGGGCTCTTTCATCCCTCTGCAAAAGCTCCACAATTGATAGGGTTTCGGTTAGGACAGATAGAGGAAAAAGGATGAGTCTATGAGTCCCTAGAGACAACTCTATGGTCAGGGAACCGGACTTCCATTTGGCTCCAGAATTGAACAGGGGGCTTCCAGTTAGGACCTTTGTGGCTCTTTGAGTTTTTAAGGTTGCTGAATGAGAGCAATAGAACACTGCAAGGAAGAAACAACTGGTAGCTTGAATGATAAATGTTTTCACATTTTCTATCCAGTCACCCACTTCTACCTGTAACAGGGAATACAGAATCGTAAAAAGGGAATCTCTTCCTTTTTATTAATGATAGTTTCTATCCAGTGGTGGGTTTCAAAAAATTTAGAACATCTTCTGTAGGTGTGGCCTGCTTTGTGGGAATGGCTTACGGGCCAGGTGACCAAGTGGGAGTGGCTTGGCAGTCATGTGACTGGGTGGGTGTGGCCAACCTGTAAAATGTGATGAAACTCACTTAACAGCACTCTTGCTTAGCAACCAAAATGTTGGCTCAGAAACTCTGGCATTTGAAGCACGCAAGTCTTAAAGCTGTCAAGTTACAAGACCCTTGCACCCCTAACTCTTTAGGAAAAAAAAACCAAGGATATTAAAATGTGACAGTTTTAAGACTTGTGGACTTCAACTCCCAGAATTCCTCCTCCAGTCATGTTGGCTCAGGAACTCTGGCATTGAAGCACGCAAGTCTTAAAGCTGTCAAGTTTCAAGACCCTTGCACCCCTAACCCTTTAGGAAAAAAACTCCAGGGGGTGTTCAAACTTGACAGCTTTAAGACTTATGGACTTCAACTCCCAAAATTCCTCCTCTCACTCTTCATCTTGATGATGTCGCTGCAACTGCCCGGCATGGACGGACGGAGATAACCATATCTTCAGCATGGAATAGAGTACTTTTTTTTTTTTTTCTCAGCTGCTACTAAACAAAAATGATCTTTTTCTTACACACAAACATGTTCAGGTACAGCCAGGAGCTTAACAACAGCAACAAAATTCTGTTGTTTTATATAATAACTTTACTCCTAAAGTTTTTAACAGGTTGGAGAGAGGAAGAGTATGATTTTAATTCAGATTGTTTGTTTCATCAGAATATAGAAATATTTGCCCAGTTTTCATAAGAGAAAGCCCTAAATCACTCCCACCTGTGATGTATCAAGGAAAAGTAGAACTCTAAGCATTGAATATGTAGCCATAACTCCCTGACTCAGAAACCAAGATGAAATGCTGAATTGAAATCTGAAGTAAGGAAACCATTTTTAGTTTAAATACGGTAGATTCCATTAATCTATGGTTTTGGTTTGGTTTTTCCTTTCCTTTTTTGGGGGGACTTAACAAACGATCATTACTATAGAGAAGTTCTAATTTTTCAGGCTGTTTCTGTTGTGATAGAACTTCCAATAAATACCAAGAATATTCTATACATATAAGTTATGGAAAGCATCTTTTGATCGCAGAATATATGTATTGAATACAAGTATATCAAGTATAGGTTAAACATGAATTGAAAAATATCTAATTCAAATGTATAAGCTGTGAATTTATTATATAATCAGGCAGCCTGATCCTCCCTCGTTCGCTCCCTCACTCGCCGGTCCACCTCTCCGCCGCTCTGGCTACCTCCATCCGTCCATGCCCGGCAGCTGTGGCGACATCATCAAGACAAAGTGGGAGCGAAGGGAGGTGAAGGATCCTTAGTGCCCTGCCTGATCCTCCATCACTCGCTCGCTCGCTCTTTCGCCCACCCGGGCCGCCTCGGCAGAAATTTGCTGGCGGCCAGACCTCCCGTCCCTGGACTTCCGGGGCGATGGGTGGTAGCTTGCGTGACGTGGCCGGTGCCTAGGAGGTAAGCTCCCGCCGCCGTCCTCACCCCGGTGCCTGTGCTTGCTGGTGGCCAGGCATCTTAAGCAAGTCCCGGGTCCTTGCAAAGGCCTTGCGAACTTGCCAAAGACACCAGCCGTGCCGCGTAAGCTCCTACCATTGTTCCCACCCCCCGCACCTGTGCTTGCTGGTGGCCGGCATCTTAGGCAAGTCCGGGATCCTTGCAAAGCCACAAAAGGTCACCGGACTTGCTTATAGTGCAGGGTCGCGGCAGGCTGCTCCAGCTCCGTGCTTAGCTGCAGCTTACTTACCTCCTCGGAGTCAGCAAGCAGCAATAGAGAGCCAAGCAGGAAAAATGGTAAGTGGGTTTAGATAGGGCTCTTAGAGGTGAGCTGGGTGATTGGTGAGCCAGCCAATCAGTGAGCAGTGGGCAGGGCTAATAGAGTGCCAACGGGTGGGGGGAGCGAGCAAGTGAACAAGTGGCCTCCAGAAGGGCAGGGCTGAGTGAGTGAGGGGTCAGGGCCGGTTCCACTGGTGCAACTGGTTCTAAATGGCTCGCTAGATTTGTGGAACCTGTTGCTGAAAACTGGATTAGTGGTGTGTGTGTGTGTGTGTGTGTGTGTGTGTGTGTTTTTAATGTATCAACTAGTTACATAATCAACACCAACCAAATGATCCACTAGAAAAAGGTTTGGGAATTTCAGGGAAAGCTCATGAGAAGAATTCAATTCCACTTGCAAGAATCCTAGAATTTGTCCTAAAGCAGATATGTCACTCGATTTCATTGAGGGCTGCATCATGGTTGTGATGATGCAGAAGGGTGGAGTGGGCATGGCCAGCTCAACATCACTCATGTTGGGGTGCCTGTGGTGCCTCGAGCACTGTGCCAGAGAAAACAATCTCCCGAGCTCTGTATTGGCTGCAACGGCCAAACCATTTTCCTGCAACCCTCTACCAGGAAATACGGAACTCAGGAGAGCTGCCCGCAGCCTTCATGTGCTCTGTTTTCAGCTGGAATGGCCTCCTGTAACCCTCTGCCAGCGAAAACAGAGCTTGGGCATTTTCGCTGGCAGAGGCACCACAAGCCGGATGTGTCCAGGGCGGCCCCACAGTCCAGGTCTAAGCATCCTAAGGGCCAGATCTGGTTCCCAGGCCTTGAGTTTGACACCCCTGCCCCAAAGGAATATTTTGGAAGTGCCATAATTATTAATTACACCGTATTATAACATTGTATCATAGTATGAGAAAGTCTACATCAAATCTACAAGGCCGTCAACTCCTTCTCATGTATTTTATGTCTTCCCTGTTTCTCTCCCTTTCTCCAAGATATGAATGACTGCTTCAGATGCCCTGAAGATCAATATCCTAACAAAGAAAAAATCCAATGCCTTTCCAAGGAACTAAATTACCTAAGTTATGTTGATCCTTTAGGCACGGGTTTGTCTGTTATGGCTCTTGCTCTTTCTTCAACCACAGTCTTGGTGCTTGGAATCTTTATTAAGCACCGGAAGACTCCAATTGTCAAAGCAAACAACCAAACTCTCACTTACGTTCTCCTTATTTCACTCCTTCTCTGCTTTCTCTGTTCTCTGTTATTCATCGGCTGCCCTCAGTCACTGACTTGCCTTTTCCGACAAACTACATTTGGCATCATCTTCTCAGTGGCTGTTTCTTCTGTCCTGGCTAAAACAACTATAGTGGTTCTTGCTTTCATGGCTACTAAACCAGGAGCTGGAATAAGGAAATGGGTGGGGAAAAGATTTGCATCTGCTATTGTTTTGTGTGGCTCACTTATTCAAACAAGTATTTGCATGATATGGCTGGGTACTGATCCTCCATTTCTAAATTTAGATATGACAACTCTGCCTGAAGAAATTGTATTGGAATGCAATGAAGGATCAGGAAACATGTTTTACTACATTCTGGGCTATATGGGTTTTCTGGCTCTCATCAGCTTCATGGTAGCCTTTTTTGCTCGGAAACTGCCAGACACATTTAATGAAGCCAAATTTATCACCTTCAGCATGTTGGTCTTTTGCAGTGTCTGGTTGTCTTTTGTCCCAACTTATCTAAGTACCAAAGGGAAATATATGGTGGCTGTGGAGATCTTCTCCATCTTGGCTTCCAGCACTGGATTACTGAGTTGCATCTTTGCTCCAAAATGTTATATCATCATTTTGAGGCCTGACCTTAACACCAAAGGACAATTAATAAGGAACAACAAGAAGGAAAATAACTTTTGAAATCTGTACTTGGATAGAATTGTGAGGCAACGTTCAATGCAATTTGAGAAATAAATACAAAACATGTCCTTAGCTGCAAATAAAACCCACTAAACATGTATGATTTCATTCTCTGCCTCTTGTAGAATATAAAATGATCCTTCACATTTTTAAAAAAATAATATACTTCCTTTAACTTTAGATTTATTTTTATCCTCCATTTAGAATAGAATAACAGAGTTGGAATGGACCTTGGAGGTCTTCTAGTCCAACCCCCTGCTTAGGCAGAAAACCCTACACTACCTCAGACAAATGGTTACCCAACATCTTCTTTAAAATGAATGTTGGAGCATTCACAACTTCTGGAGGCAAGTGCGCATTTATCAGCGCGCTTCTGTGGTCATGATTTCGTCCTCACTGTTTTCTCGCCGTAGTTTTGTCGGTGCGCTTTTGACATGTGCGCATTTCATGGATCACGAACATATATTTACTATATTAAACATATATTTACTATGAAGCTATGTGTGGAATAGAATTACCTTTTTCCTAGCTATATCCTGCAGTTAATCCATGTCATTCCCCCAGCTATCATATTAAACCCAGATACCATTTCCAAGTCTTAGATACTATAAAAAGATATGATAAACATGTTTTCCTCATCGTTTTTGATGCACCTGATGCCATGGAAGTTACAGCCCTCTTGAGATGGTAATTCCTGCCATTATCATAAAGTGCTGTGATTTATCTTCTATTCTGGAAAGACTGAGGACGCTTTTTGAGACTGTAGCCCTTTTGTAATGCAGACACCCCTTCTACCTCTGAGGGATACACTAGGCCTTACACCCAGTCGCAGGACTGACATCATTCAGAAGTCTGGAAAGCACTAAGTATGATGATGGGTACTAGACTGAGATAAAGGTTTTGAGGTTAAGAGAAGGTACTTCTTCATCCTTGCAGATGTCAAAGCGCTTCCTTTTTCAGCTATTCTTAGTTCTTCCACAAATAGAGGGGAAAGCTCTTCCTAACTCATGTAGTGTGAATTATTCTCTTCCTATTAAACATGAGTATTATCAGCCTGGAGACTTCATCATTGGTGCAATCTTTACTCAGCTCTTCATGCCTGCCTTCAATCCATCATCCTTCACTGAGAATCCCCTGACAATGGTTGAAGACCTGTATACGTAAGGAAACCAAATTTTTATTGTCCTCTCTAATAAAAAAAAAGATTGAATGATCACCCTAAATAGATAAGAAAAACCAACGAATGTGGAGTTATGCTTTTTAATGAAAAATGGAGTTCATCTTGCTCAGATAAACAAAGACATCAATGAATGAAGCCTTGCCTAAATGAAAAAAATGACTTTTTTTCAAGGAAGGGAGAGAGGGAGGGGGAGGGAGAGAGGGAGGGAATAGATAAGAAAATCAAAGAATAGGATAGGAAGTGAGAGAAGGAAGGAGAGGAGATGGGAAGGAGAAAAGGGAAGGGGAAGTTTTTCTTAAAAATTAGTACAAATACGTCAGAAAAACTCACTCTATATTTTGCCCTCAGTTTTGACCTTGGCATGTGGTGAGGAGCCGAGGTGGCGCAGTGGTTAAATGCAGCACTGCAGGCTACTCCAGCTGACTGCAGTTCTGCAGTTCGGCTGTTCAAATCTCACCGGCTCAGGGTTGACTCAGCCTTCCATCCTTCCGAGGTGGGTAAAATGAGGACGCGGATTGTTTTGAGGGGCAATATGCTGACTCTGTAAACCGCTTAGAGAGGGCTGAAAGCCCTATGAAGCGGTATAAGTCTAACTGCTATTACTATTTTTCTGCTGGTGGATTGCTTGCTACTTCCATTTAACATAATAACAGAGTTCAAACAGACTTTGGAGGTCTTCTAGTCCAACCCTGTGCTCAGGCAGGAATTTTAATGAGATCAATTTCCAATTCTGATCCCTGTTGTCACCATGCCCAATCCTGCTATTTTTATAACAATCTCAAATATAAGGGATTGTCACACCTTTCCCTTTTGAGCCCTCAATTCCCTTAACATGACACATTCCATTATATCTTTCCTGTTGTCCAAGGCATTCATCCCTCATCTTCTCCTATTTCCACGACAGCCTGTCCTGAAAGTTTCTTTCAGGTTTTGGAAATGTATTTTTACCACTTCAATTTTCAAAATGACTTTCATTTCTAGCCATAGCTCCTCACTTTGCCTTTTATATAAATGAATAATACAAAATCAATACTGTATTTTCATCTTATATTCTGAAGTTATGTCCTCTAGGTTAAATCTTGCTGCTTCACGGTATTTTCTAACATATCCTAACTGATTGGATAACATTCCTTCATTTAGTTAAACAACATTTAAGGAAGAATAGAATACAGTTCCGTAAGGAGCCCCACTGATCCTTAGCAAACCTTTTTTCTTTCTTTCTTTCTTTCCTTCCTTTCTTCCTTCCTTCCTTCCCGCTTTCTTTCTTTATTTCCTTCTTTCCTTCCTTCCTTCTCTCCCTCCCTTTCCTTCCTTCCTTCCTTCCTCAGAAGTCTGAAGATATGTTTCGAGATACATTTTTTTTAAAATGCAAAAATAGCAATGGCACTTAGACTTACAGTATATACTGCTTCACAGTGCTTTACAGCCATCTCTAAGTGGTTTACAGAGTCAGCATTTTGCCCCCAACAATCTGGGTCCTCATTTTACTAATCTCAGAAGGATGTTTTGTTGCTTCACAGTATTTTCTAAGGTATCCTAACTGATTGGATAACACTCCTTCATTTGGTTAAACAACATTTAAGAAAGAATAGAATACAGTTCAGTAAGGAGCTCATTTGATCCTTAGCACACCTTTCTTTATTTCCTTCTTTCCTTCCTTCTCTCCCTCCCTTTCCTTCCTTCCTTCCTCCTTCCTTCCTTCCTTCCTCCTTCCTTCCTTCCTTCCTTCCTTCCTCCTTCCTTCCTTCCTCAGAAGTCTGAAGATATGTTTCAAGATACATTTTTTAAAGGCAATGGCACATAGACTTACAGTATATACTGCTTCACAGTGCTCTACAGCCATCTCTAAGCAGTTGACAGTCAGCATTTTGCCCCCAACAATCTGGGTCCTCGTTTTACTAATCTCTGAAGGATGGAAGGCTGAGCCAATCTCAAGCCAGTCAGGATCAAAGGAATCAAACACTTGGCAATGTGAGCCTGCAATACTGCATTCTAACCACCGTGCCACCCCAGTTCTAGACAAGTTCTAGCTGCAACTATTTTGCTCTAAGTTTGTCCCATTATGAGTGTTAAACAGGAGCGTGATTCCAGCAAGTGTACAAGATTTTATGTACAGACACAATGTTCTTCTTGTTCTAGCACAGTGCCCAAGAATTATCAGCATGTCCTATCAATGGTATTTGCTGTGAATGAGATCAATGAGAACCTGGAACTTCTACCCAACATCACTTTGGGGTTCCAGATCTATGAAAGTTACTTCAGTGCCCGCATGGCTAATCAAAATACTCTGAACCTTGTATCTGGCCATAAGAAGACTGTCGCCAATTACAAGTGTGATGTTGAAAAGATTCTGATTGCAGCCATTGGGGGCCTTGATTCTGAAATCACTCTACACATGGCCTCCATTTTAACTCTTTACAAAATTTCCCAGGTAAGACGAGGTGAGATATTTTAGGATTTTATCAGTCAAAGAAAATAACCAGTGTGAAAATGAAAAAGTCCACTTGAAAGTAACCAGAGTGTAATAAGTTGAAAGTAATATTATTATGGTAATTCCATTTTTATTTGTTTATTTATTTGATAGGGAGATTTGACAGAGATTAAAAAATACAAAAAGTCTGAATCTTTAGCTGAAGAATAAGCTCTTTTAAACTGATGCTGATGCAAGGAAGATGTTAACCCACTTTGCTTCAAAGAATTAGAAAAGAATCCTGATTATTGAAACAATCCAATTTGAAGTGGTTAATTTAAAATGTAGACACTCACTCCTGGAAGTATTTAGACAATTTTGTTAGATCTCAAAAACTAAACAGAATTGGACCTTGTCAATGTTTGGGTGAGAAATTGTCAAACTATACAAGGCAGGAGTGAAATGCTCCAAAATCTGCTACTGGTTTGATTTGTGTTCATGCGTGCTGCAGGAGCTAAGAAGCCTGAAGGGGGAAACAGCTGTGCCGTGCAATTTAGATTCACTAGAAAGCAGGAATGCTTTCTAGCGAATATAATTGGCACAGCACAGCTGATTGTCAGAACTGATTATTCGCACAGCACAGCTGATTATCGGAACTTTTTAAAAACTTTTTTTAGAATTTTTTTACTATCAAATTGCCCAAACCGGTAATAAAAAATGCTTTAAAAAGTAATTTAAAAAAACAGTTCTGATGATCAGCTCTGTGACAATCAGCTGTGCCACATGATTTCCAGTGAATATAAATCACATGGCACAGCTGATTCTCGCACAGCTGACTGTTGTTCGCTCGAACCTGTACCATTTTTTTTTAATTTCACCCCTGATGCAAGGGCTGTAGGCTACTTTAGAAGATACTACCCACTCATCTCTCTTTCTCTTTATCTATCTCACTATCTATCTACCTACCAAACTCTTGAAATAAGGGAAATGATAAAACTTACTTACTTACTTACTTACTTACTTACTTACTTACTTACTTACTTACTTACTTACTTACTTTCTACCATACCATACTATACTATACCAAATATTTTTGTTAGTATCAGTAAATGACGATCTGGAGCATTTAAAAGATGTTATCTTCAAGTAAGGATACTAAATATTAATAAGATGTTTTTCTAAGCATGTTTGGTAGAGATGGGGAAAACAATGCCTAATCTTAAGAATTATATTATACAATAAATATATATAGCTCTCCCCTGCAATTCCAGGTGTAATATCACAATATAGATTTCTTTCTTTGTCTTTACAAAAATAGTTTCTATACAAAGGTGTGCAGTATTTGGATTTGAAGCAAACAAGGATATTTCAGATCCAGCATGACCACCCTTGCTGAATGATGGGTTGTTCCTTAAGGAAACAGTCTACTTTAGGCCTGAATAGCAATAGCAATAGCACTTAGATCTATATGCTGCTTCATGGTGCTTTTACAGCCTTCTCTAAGTGGTTTACAGAGTCAGCATATTGCCCTCAACAGTCTGGGTCCTCATTTCACCCCCCTTGGAAGGATGGAAGGCTGAGTCAACCTTGAGCCACTCAGATCGAACTACTGGAGTGAGCAGTGAGTTAGCCCTGCACTACTGCATTCTAACCGCTATGCCACCACAGCTCTTCAGCAACCTTCTATTCACAAGTCTTACTAAATTATAAAATTCACTATCATAAGATTTAAGATTAGCTACCAGCATTAAGGGATTAGATAAACTGATGGAGAATATCTGCTATTAAGTACTTCTTGACCTGATGGCTATAGAAATAAGACAATTCTTTACTTGTCCAAGTGCGATTAAACACTAGAAACTAGAATTTAGGAATTCTGGGGATTAAAATGATTTAAAAGGAAAAAGTAAAGAAATTATCATGAAATCTAGTAGGAAAAACAAATCTCTAAGTCCCTCAAAGTGAAACAAATGCTATTGTTCTCATTCCCCCTCCATTTGGGAACCCAATATTAAAGATATTTTTTAGGTAGCAGTTTTTTGGGCACAATACAATCAGAATAAAAGATTAAAATGGGATGACACCTGTTGTGAATTGTTGACTATATTCCACCTTTTCTAGAATTTCACATTCCTTCTGTTCCCACCCCAATGAGGTAAATTGACTGAAAAAGAACAATTGACCCAAAGCTACCAATGAATATTGGTTATTGAGTAGGAATTAAACCTATATCTCTTCAGTGCCAGTCCAACATCTTAGTGACCACATCATATTTGCCTTCATTGACTTTATTCAAAAATCTGAAATACTTGAAAATAAGAAAAAAAATACATGGATGTCAAACAAATGCATGAAATCTGCTAACCTGAGGATGAACATCTCTCTAATCTTTTCTAGGTCACCTATAGCTTCTTTTCTCCAGCAGTAAGAGAAAAATTCCAACTTGCTTTCTTATACCAGATGATTCCTAGTGAAACGTATCAGTTGAATGGACTTGTCCAGCTTCTGTTATATTTTCAATGGAAATGGGTTGGGATCATTGCCCTAGGAGATGAGAAAGGAGAAATATTTGTGCAGACCTTAACACATCTGCTTTTCGAGAGAGAAATCTGTATAGCCTTCACAGAGAGAACCCCTAAACATGAGTATTTTTTTCAGCTGGACAAACTGGTCAATCAATTAAAGAATATAGTTCTGACTCTCCATCGGTCAAATGCCAGTGTAGTTATTGCAAAGGCAGATACGCAGGCCATGCTGGATATTCATTGGTTGGAGTTTATGGTTGACAATTTTGAGTTACATGATGTTGACAAAGTGTGGGTTGTGACTGCTCCTTGGGATTTCTCATCTGAAGCATTTCACAGACAAGTAAAAATACAGATCTTCCACGGAGCCTTATCATTTGCAATTCACTCCAAGGAGGTGAGGGATTTCCAAAATTTCCTTCATAAACTGAATCCGCGTTCTGAAGTTGACAGCTTTGTCAAGCTTTTCTGGGAACAGGCCTTTGACTGTGTATTTGAAGATGCAGGTGGAGGGGAGAATCAATTGACATCCTGCACTGGAGATGAGCAGCTGGAGAACATCCCTGGGCCTCTTTTTGAAATGCAGATGACAGGTCAAAGCTACAGCATCTACAATGCAATCTATGCTGTGGCTCATGCTTTCCATGCTATGTTTTCATCCAGAACTAAATACAGATTGGGGATCAATGAACACTATGTTGAGTCTTCAAAACTACAACATTTTCGGGTAATGGCCTCCACATTAGCAAAGCCTATCTTTTTTATGAGTAGATAGAAATCTAGGATGTAGAATACGTGTTATTCCTACCAAAGCAATAGCAATAGCAGTTAGACTTATATACCGCTTCATAGGTCTTTCAGCCCTCTCTAAGCGGTTTTACAGAGTCAGCATATTGCAGGACTATGGTTCTCTCATTAAACTCTGAAGATTTTGGTTACCCACCAAGTCATTATACAAAAGGCAGTTGAATAGACACCTGATCATTTGAGCATGCACAAGCTAGCCAAACTGAAAGGGGCTGAAAAACAGGGATTCTGTGTCTACTGTTTCTCTGCAACATCCTTTCTTTCAAAGCTAGTTCCCTTTATGAGTTTATACAGTAGTGGGAAGAAAAGCAATTAATGCTAAAATCAATTCATTTGCATTTCTAGACAAGGCATCTACAAAAATCTGCAAATGCCATCAAAATAACATATGGATCTCAAGGTCATCATACTCCTTAATTTGTGTCATGACATCTAGTGCAAATGTGTTGTTGTTTTTTAAAGGATAGTGGGGAATAGACAATTTGGCACAAATAGGACAGCAAGTCATTACAAGGGAACAGAGATGAATAATTTAATGATTCTACCCCTTTTCAGAGGCCTTGTCAGCAATTAGATCTTGAAAAAGAGATTCAATCCCTCAATGAACCTACTATTATTCCCCAATAAGTCCTAGCTGATGCAAAATAAAACAGAGTGAATCCACTGTTTGATCATGGATGAGAAAGAAACTTGTGTATAATAAAGCATGAAAGAAAAGTAGGCACTCTACCAATAGCTTGCTGCTTAACCGTTTTCAGACAGAGAACACAGAACTAGTTTTGGAGCTGTTGTCAAGACACCTGATCTTGTGTATCAGTGTTTAATTGCTCAGGTTGCTCATTTCAATTATTATTGCTACTTTTCTCCTTTGTTCTTCTAAGCTGTAAATTTATCTGCTTATTAGTGCTTTGATTTTCAGTGGGTGTATACATTGCAAACCGTTGAGATGTTTTGAGAGTGGGTGGTAGATATAGTTCAGAAATAAACAGGTAAAGACGATTTGGTGAAACCTACCCTTGGCTTTCTTCACCTAAAGATCCACCCTTTTCTGAAGAAGATCTCGTTTAACAACAGTGCAGGAGACACCTTGTTTTTTAATGAGAATGGTGAATTAGTAGACGGATTTGATATTGTCAACTGGATAACTTTTCCAAACCAATCTTTCTTAAAAGTGAAAGTCGGGAAAATGGATCCTCAAGCTCCATGGGACAAACAGTTGTCTATCAATGAGAAGATCATTACCTGGCATTATACATTTGGAGAGGTAGGACTAAACACCAAGATTTAAAGTTTATATATTCATTAAACCTCATACATATTTGGGTCCCATTCAGTGGTAGATTGCCATTTTTTTTTACTACTGGTTCACTTCCATGCATGATGGAAGTGAACCAGGTGGGTGGATGGAGCCTCCCTCCACCACCACTACTGGTTTGCCCAATCCAGGCCGCACCGGGAGCAATCCACCTCTGGTCCCATTCATCCTCATTAAGGGTCAACTGTGCGAATTGTAAGGAACATATTTCCCCATTTCATAATTCTTTGCGGCCCTCCTCTGATCGGTTAGGTCAAATAACAAAATATCATTACAGAACTAAATGACAGACAGAAAAGACCATGAGTTGAATGAAGAGCCAAGAAGGAGCACAAAAGAAGTAATTTGGTAGAAGGTACCTTAGATAAAAGTAAGTGTGGAGCAAACATGTTGTAAATCATCAGGTTAAAGGCCAGAGATAGCATATTAATATCCAATTGAATTGAATCCTTTATTGCTTACATGTAATAGACAGAATCTTGCCAAATTAAAGCTGTTTTTAACCTATTAGATATATCATGAGAGAGTCTAGGGTGTGTTTACTTGAACATCCCCTATGCAAGTCAGGACTTAATCCAGGCCTCTCGCTGAGAAAACTTTGTGTTGCCATAACTCACTCACTCACTCTCTCTCTCACACACACACACACACACACACACACACACTGTGCACGTTCCATTACACCAGTTGCCTCATGAGTCCATTTCCTAAACGATGGACTATAGCACTATCTTTGAAGAAAAAGTTTGTGAATAAATCAAGCGAAAGTGTTAGAAATATGATATTGGATGAAGAGTTTGAACTAAAATTTGATAAAACCAGATTCAAATCCACTCTCAACCATGAGTGACTTGGAGACAGACACTATTTTCTGGTATATAATTCTGTATGACACTTTAAAGGCAGAAATATAAATGTAAGAAATAACAGAAAGTGTTTCAAGCTATCTAGTCCTTGGGGTTACAGAAATTTGTCAAAAAGATGTTAATTACATATTCAGAGGAATAGCTATTGAAATCTCAAAACCAAAGATGGCTTGGGGGGGGGGGAAGAGAGCAAAAATGTCCATAATGTCTATTTATGTTCTCAATCATCCAGGTCATGGTTGTCCCAAAGAAGCTTCTTGGATAAGAAGCCAAAAATTTCAAAGAAAAAAAAGCCAAGAAAATCTTGTTTCCTTTGGGGTGGGGGCAACAATTTGGGGACAATGAAAGTCCATAGATATGTCAATAAGGAAGTTTTCAGATATTGTTGAAAACCTTAGGAATTTATGCTGGTATCTCTTTATCAGCTTCCTTACAAGGCAGGATAGAGATAAGGCTGCCGAGAGGATTATTAAGTGCTGGAACAAGACTAATAGGAGCCCCATCATCTACACCATTCATAAACTGAAATGAAATATAAAAGATATTCATAAATGAAATGAAACTAAACTTGCAAACTTAAATAAATAAGTAATGAAATTAAGATTCAGTAAATTACGTAAATAACTGTCCACTGAGTTTCAGATTAATAAAGGTTATGTCAAACAAGTTTGCAAAACCAGGGGTGGGTTCCTGCCAGTTCTAACCTCTTCTGCAGAAGAGGTTCCACAAATCTACACTGCCGTTTAGAACCGGTTCCAGCTCCCTCCCCCCACCTGTCCGCACATCATCAAGATGAAGAGCGAGAGGTGGAATTCTGGGAGTTGAAGTCCACAAGTCTTAAAGCTGTCAAGTTTGAATACCCTTGGGGGGTTTTTTTCTAAAGGGTTAGGGGTGCAAGGGTCTTGTAACTTGACAGCTTTAAGACTTGCGTGCTTCAAATGCCAACATCTAGAGCCAACATTTTGGTTGCTAAGCAAGAGCGTTGTTAAGTGAGTTTCACCATTTTTTACAAGTTGGCCATGCCCACCCAGTCCCATGGCCGCAAGCCACTCCCACCCGGTCACATGGCCGGCAAGCCACTCCCACCCAGTCACATGGCCAGCAAGCCACTCCCACAAAGCAGGCCACACCTACAGAAGAGGTTCTAAAAAAATTTGAAACCCACCACTGTGCAAGACAGTTTTGCTAGATGCATAAAGTATAGAGCATGAAGCATGTATCCAATATTGTTTTGCTTTTCTTTTTAAAAATTTGGCTTTGTAATTTTTTTTAAAAAAAACTCACTTTCTAGGTCCCCTTTGAGCTCCATGGGCCACGGAACAATGTACCGGCTTCATCCCCCTCTCCTCAGGCCTGGGTAGAGAAAGCTAGAAGGGAGTATTCAATCAGTGTTTCTTCTATCCATAGCATCTTGTAGAATTTAAGTACTTGCTATCTGGGAAGCTAAGATTCTCTTTCTTCATGGGTTAGCAATATTTTGGGCACAAAATCACCCTAATGTTCATGATGCCTTGATTTGAGTACAACACACCCAGTTGAGGCGTAAATTGTGTGACTAAAATGGGTTCTTCTTTACCATGGACAGGTTGTGCCCTTGTCCCTGTGCAACCCCCAGTGCCTCCCTGGCTATAGCAGACAAAGCAAAGAAGGGAAACCATTTTGTTGCTATGGTTGTGCTGAATGTCCATCGGGAAAGATTTCTAACAAGACAGGTAGGGAACATCACGTTGTAAACAACAAACAAAACATATATGTCTTCAATTTAGTTTTATTGTATGGTAGGATGGAAGAGGAAGATATACCAATACTTCCCATTAGCAATAGCAATAGCAGTTAGACTTATATACCGCTTCATAGGGCTTTCAGCACTCTCTAAGCGGTTTACAGAGTCGGCATATTGCCCCCACAATCTGGGTCCTCATTTTACCCACCTCGGAAGGATGGAAGGCTGAGTCAACCCTGAGCCAGTGAGATTTGAACCGCCAAGCTGCAGAACTAGCAGTCAGCTGAAGTGGCTGCAGTACTGCACCCTAACCACTGCGCCACCTCGGCTCTTGTGCTACACATTTGATATGAGTTATAAGAATGTATGGTGCAAAAATCATTCATAAATAATCAAAGTTCATTCTGCTTCTGTACCTGAAAAATGATGGCTGAATTTGGAGCTGGAGGTGATCTCTCTTCCCAATTGGCCGCCATATTCAGGAATATGAAAAGAAAAGAGGGCTGTGAAAATATCCACAGACCCCTCACATTCTGGACATAAATTGTTTCAACTTCTACCCACAAAACAACACTATAGGGCACTACACATCAGAACAATCACACACAAGGACAGTTTTTTTCCCGAATGCCATCACTCTGCTTAACAACTAATTCCCACAACACTATCAATAATTTACTACCACTATATTACTATTATTATTCTCTTCCTTCCTAGTATCTATCTCTCCCCACTTATGACTAAAACCGTGTTGCTAGCATCTTTCAATTTATATTGTTTTTATTTGTTTCCTAATACAATTTGATAGCTTATTAGTAACCTTGACTATCACTAAGTGTTGTATCATTTTATTCTTGACAAATGTATTATTCTCCTTATGTACACTAATGCATATTCACCAAAAACAAATTTCTTGTGTGACCAATTACACTTGGCCAATAAATTATTCCATTCCATTTTATTCTATTCTATTCTATTCTATTCTATTCTATTAAACTTGGGAAAGCCCCCAAATTAGATCTTATTACATGTGAAGTAATAAAAGATAATTTGGAACGGTGGGTTTTCCTTTTCACAACAATCGATTGCTGTTCCATTATACCAAAGAACTGTAATTTTGGTCAAAAGACATGATCAATATAACTTCATCCAATTAGTTCATGAAGTCTGATTAAACAAAATGTAGGCTAAAAATCTACAAGATAAATTAAGTAACTGGCTTGAATCTGAAGATACTTTGATGAAGGAACAGGCAGAGTTTAGAGCAGGCTGATCAATGTTAGAACATCCTAGAGAGCTACAATACCTACTGAAAAAGTGTACCAACAAATCTGAGCAATCCTTTTATTTACTGACTTTAGGTCAGTTTTCGACACCATATTTAAATCTAAACTGTGATATAAATTTGAATACACTACCATTGACAAACTCTTGCTTCTGCTGCTCATTAATGTTCATGAAAACATAAGATTGAATCCCGTGTGCAATAACCAAGGATATATCGCTAAGGAAATAGCTGTAAGGGCATACGTTGGACAGAGATATGCATTGGCTCCAGAATTATTTATTATATAATTTCATTGGTTCTTAACTTAAATGACTGTTTCTCATCCTCCCAAATTTATTTATGCACTTACCTAAACTACGTCACATAATCACCCAAACTATGTAACTCTGAACAGTGCGCAAAAGACAAAAAACCTGGAATAATTGGAATTGAATAACATAAGACATTAAAGCATATCAAGCAATAAAATGATAAAGAAAAATGAAAACTTCTATAACCCACACATTGGGAATTCCAATCAACTAGATCCAAATCCTAGGGGGGGGGGAGGTGTCACATCTTATCTACCCTTCTAAAGACCTGTAGGATTGGAGCCAACCAGTGGTGGGATTCAATATTTTTTACTACTGGTTCTGTGGGCGTGGCTTGGTGGGTATGGCATGGCTTGGTGGGTGTGGCTTGGTGAGCATGGCAGAGGAAGGATACTGTAAAATATCAATTTCCTCCTGATCAGCTGGGACTTAAGAAGAAAAGAATTGATGGGGCGGGGCCAGCCAGAGGTGGTATTTACCAGTTCTCCAAACTACTCAAAATTTACCCTACCAGTTCTCCAGAACTGGTCAGAACCTGCTGAATACCACCTCTGGAACCAACCATTCATCCATGTGGTGAAAATTCCCTATTGACTCTTTATGATGACCTGATGTAACTGTTACAAATTATATAATTTGCTTCTTTGCTTTGTGACATCATCATAGTTTATCTAAATACACTGAATCATCATTTAAGCAGTGATGGCATAATGCACCAGGCTACTTTCATTTTGTGGTTCAGTGTGCCCTGTAATCAGAGGTCACAGTCAATAGAACACTGGGAGGATGAAAAAACTAGTAGCTAAAATGTTAAATTAAATGCTTTCAAGTTTTATTAATAGTAGTTCCTATCTCAACTGCTCTAGAATTCAGATTCTGGTTAATAGAATTCATTTTTTTCGATGCCATGGAGATGTTTAAAATTATAGTGCAAGGCATAAAGGGTTGGAAATGTTCTTCAATGAAAACTGGATTCGTGTTTTGTGTTGTGTTTCAACCAGTTACTAACTAACTAATTGCCAACTGCAACCAAATGATCCATTAAAAACCAGTTTGGGAATTTCAGGAAAAGCTCATCAGAGGGATTCCACTTGCAAGGTTATGTCCTAAACTAAAGGAATACTTTGGAAGTGCCCTAATAATTAACTGCATTGTATTATAACTAATAACATTGCATCATGGTATGAGAAAATATAGATCAAATCTACAAGGCAGTTGGCCCCTTCTCGTGAATTTTATGTTTTCTCTGTTTCTCTCCCTTTCTCCAAGATATGAATGACTGCTTCAGATGCCCTGAAGATCAATATCCTAACAAAGAAAAAATCCAATGCCTTTCCAAGGAACTAAATTACCTGAGTTATGTTGATCCTTTAGGCACGGGTTTGTCTGTTATGGCTCTTGCTCTTTCTTCAACCACAGTCTTGGTGCTTGGAATCTTTATTAAGCACAGGAAGACTCCAATTGTCAAAGCAAACAACCAAACTCTCACTTACGTTCTCCTTATTTCACTCCTTCTCTGCTTTTTCTGTTCTCTGTTATTCATCGGCTGCCCTCAGTCACTGACTTGCCTTTTCCGACAAACTACATTTGGGATCATCTTCTCAATGGCTGTTTCTTCTGTCCTAGCTAAAACAACTATAGTGGTTCTTGCTTTCATGGCTACTAAACCAGGAGCTGGAATAAGGAAATGGGTGGGGAAAAGATTTGCATCTGCTATTGTTTTGTGTGGCTCACTTATTCAAACAAGTATTTGCGTGATATGGCTGGGTACTGATCCTCCATTTCTAAATTTAGATATGACAACTCTGCCTGAAGAAATTGTATTGGAATGCAATGAAGGATCAGGAAACATGTTTTACTATATTCTGGGCTATATGGGTTTTCTGGCTCTCATCAGCTTCATGGTAGCCTTCTTTGCTCGGAAACTGCCAGACACATTTAATGAAGCCAAATTTATCACCTTCAGCATGTTGGTCTTTTGCAGTGTCTGGCTGTCTTTTGTCCCAACTTATCTAAGTACCAAAGGGAAATATATGGTGGCTGTGGAGATCTTCTCCATCTTGGCTTCCAGCACTGGATTACTGGGTTGCATCTTTGCTCCAAAATGTTATATCATCATTTTGAGGCCTGACCTTAATAGCAAAGGACAATTAATAAGAAACAAGGAGGAAAATAGCTTTTGAAGTCTGTACCTGTATAATGCAGCAAAGCTGAATACAATCTGAGAAATAAATACTTTCTACCTATTCTTATGCATTTCTAGGCCAGCCTTTCTTCCTTATTTTCGCCATCCTACCAATGTCTCATCCAGATGTGGTGTTCAGCAGGTTCTGAATTTGCAGTATCCTTCCCCTGGAGTAGGGCGGGGATGGAGACTTTACAGCATCCTTTCCTTCCCATGCCCACCAAGCCACGCCCACCAAGCCATGCCCACAGAACCAATAATAAAATAATTGAATCCCAATTAAGGTCAATCTAGCCCTTCTATCCATCTGGTGAAGGAAATTTTGCCTTTTAATAAAAAGTTATAATAATCAATAATAAAAGTACCATACTCTTCTGATTCCCCCGCCGCTCCACCTCGCGGTCTAACAAAGCTCTCTTCTCACAATGTCTGGAAATTAGAATTTTTAATAAAGCCTTTTAATAACTGATCAGACTTACTTACTTACAAATTTGGATTCGTTTATTTAATTTTAACTAGGGTTAAATATTTGGCTACCTATGCCAGAGTTCCAAGTTATACCCCCAACAAAAGAAGACTCCAAGGCTTGAGTTTCCTCACCGTTCTATTTTATTAGATATGGCATCTTGGCACATCTTGGAAAACCCAAATCTGAAAGTTTCCAGGTTTCCCCCCACAAAAGAAAGTTCAAGTGTCTGTCAAGCATCCACATGTCCATCACATGTTCCAATCAAGCACCATCCAAAACTAGAGGTGCCTTCCAATTACATCATCACAGCTGCAGGGCAAGGTGTCCTTGACTCTCTGAGAAAGGAATGTTACTTTGACTATATCTCTCACACTCCACATAATCCTCCCCTCCCATTTTCCCACAGCAGGCCTGAAAGCCCAATATAAAAGATGGCTTCCAGGTCTGACAACTTATCCAAGAAGTTGCAAAAAGCTGTATCTGATTATGTGAAATAGTAAAGCATCATTCTATCATGGCAGCTACACTTTTATCATTTTGTCTGGCTATCCTATATATAATTCTGCTGTTCCAATCCTACTATCCCATAGAAATTACCATTTTTAAAAAAGATTTTTATTAACAAACATGTAAAATACACACACACACAAATTAGACATACACCACATTTATACAATACAATACGAACAGGAACTTCCTGTTCTTTATGATAGCAATCATCAATCGATACCACTCACCTTATATTATTTCCCCTTCTATTGTATTTCATTTGGATTTCACCATTCTTAACCCTCTTATTTTACTCAAAACTATTTTTTTTGAGTTTTGTTACATTCCTTCATTGATTTTTGTTTCTTTCCTCCATCCACCTATACCATTTATCCCATATCTGATAGAATTCTGATTCTTCTTTTTCCTGGATTTCTTTAATTAGTTTGTCCATTTCAGCCCAATCCATAACCTTTCTTATTATTTCATCTTCACTTGGAATTAATTTGTTTTTCCATTTCTGGGCAAAGGCAATCCTTGCCGCTGTAAGAAACTACGATTATATTTGCCTCATGTATCCACAGCTGTGCAGAGTCCCTCAGTAATAATGATCTTGTCCATAATTATCAGGAGTGTTGTCATTTGTTAGCATAATGAAATATCTTGTGATTTTTCTAGAAGCCATTAACAGAGAAAGAGAAGAAAAACAGCAGTCACAAAAAACATTTATATAAATCCTGCCGTACTCTTAAAAGCAAGATTAGGAATAAGAAACAGATAGATGGCTGTCAGCTAGAACATTGATACTTTCCATACTTTATACTTAAGCCAATTTCTCACCAAAGTATATCTTGCTGGGAGCTGAAAGGATTCCATACCGTGGGAATCTTACAAGATGGAAATATTGGGTAGATGCACATCAGTGGTGGGTTTCAAAAAAAATTCGAACCTACTCTGTGGGTGTGGCCTCCTTTGTGGGAGTGGCTTGCTGGCCATGTGTTTTCTCTCTCTCTCTCTCTCTCTCTCTCTCTCTCTCTCTCTCTCTTTCTCCTCCTTCCTTTTGTCTCTCTGTCCCTTTTTTCTTTTTTCTTTCATCTCTCTCACTTTTTCTTTCTTTTTTTCTTTTTTTATTTATTTCTTTCTTCCTTTCTTTCTCTTTCTCTGTCTTTCTCTGTGTGAGTCTGTCTGTGTGTGTGTGTGTGTGTCAGTGGTGGGTTTCAAAATTTTTGGGGACCTCTTCTGTAGGTGTGGCCTGCTTTCCGGGTCCACTGGTAGAACCTCCTCTAACCGGTTCGGTAGATTTGACGAACAGGTTCTACCGAACTGGTGTGACCTAGTAGGAACCCACCTCTGATGCACATCACAAAATCAATAGTCAGCCACAAGAAAACACCACTGTGTTTTTTTTTTCTTTTTTATCCAAAGCAAAAAAAATATTGTTAAAAGATGAAAATGTTAATGATGGTACTACTTGCGCTCCCTCATATAATATGCAAAATATGTAATCCTATGCGCCTTGAGCATGAAGTTGTCTATATCCCACATGAATGGCACCAACCAGGTGAAATTCTCATTGGTGGAGTTATGTCACACATATATTCTTTAATACCTCATGTTTTCTTTAACAGACCTCCTTCTCAAGACAGGATTAATGTTGTCCTGTAAGGAAGTGAGCCATATTATGTGAATTATTACTTCCAATTTTATTGATGCAAATGGATGGGTGACTGTTGGAAACGGTCTATTTTATATAATGTACTATGTGTTCCAGAACAAGCATAAAACTAGCCTACAAAGCTGATCTGAATGATTTGAATAATATTTTTTGAGGGTGTATGATCATGTTCTGCATCTTGTAGAACTATAATTATCATTTACATTTTTAAAGAAAATAATATATGCTTTCTCTAGCTCTTAATTGTACTGAATTCTAACTTTAAATATGTCCTTCTTTCTTTCCCTCCTTCCTTCCTTTCTTTCCATTCTTTCATTTCTTTCTTTCCTTCCTTCCTTCCTTTCTTTCTTCAGTAAAGATACCTTCAAATATGATAAATTATTTTCTAGATTACTCCATATATGTCCAGAGATTGCAATAGGATAATATTATTTATCTTCTTTTTTCCAGTAGCTGTAATCTTTTTCTTTGCTATATTGATTAATTACTTTGTGTGTATGTCTGCTTTACTCTTCCCCAATGGCTATAATATGAAATAATGATCTGTATTATTCACATTTTTTTTCACATTTCACATTTTATTGAGATTTATAGGCCACCCTTCTCCCTGAGGGGACTCAGGGCGGCTTACAATCACAAGGGGAGGGGGTGCAGTACCAAAGACAAACAATAGTGAACAAAATAAAATGATAAACACAACATGCATTCAACAGTCAGCACTCGGGCGGGTAAATTGGAAACCTATCCCCAGGCCTGCTGGGAGAGCCAGGTCTTGAGGGCTGTGCGGAAGGTCTGGATGGTGGTGAGGGTACAAATCTCAACGGGGAGCTCGTTCCACAGGGTCGGAGCTGCAACAGAAAAGGCTCTCCTCCGTGTAGTCGCCAGTCGACATTGACTGGCGGATGGAATTCGGAGGAGGCCCAGCCTGTGCGATCTAATCGGTCGGAGGGAGGTGATCGGCAGAAGGCGGTCTCTCAAATATCCAGATCCACTACCATGGAGTGCTTTAAAGGTGGTCATCAATACCCTGAAGCGCACCCGGAGACCTACAGGTAGCCAGTGCAGCTCGCGGAGGATAGGTGTAATGTGGGCGAACCGCGGTGCGCCCACTATCACTCGCGTGGCTGCATTCTGGACTAACTGCAGTCGCCGGATGCTCTTCAAGGGCAACCCCATGTAGAGCCCATTGCAGTATTCCAGCCTAGAGATCACAAGGGCTCGAGTGACTGTTGCGAGAGCCTCCCGGTTCAGGTAGGGCCGTAACTGGCGGACCAGGCGAACCTGGGCAAATGCCCCCCTGGTCACAGCCGACAGCTGATGGTCGAAAGTCAGCTGTGAATCCAGGAGGACTCCTAAGTTACGGACCCTATCTGAGGGGTATAAAATTTGACCCCCCAGCCTGAGTGTTGGAATGTCAGCCAAATTATTGGGAGGGAAGCACAACAGCCACTCGGTCTTGTCCGGGTTGAGTACCAGTTTGTTAGCGCTCATCCAGTCCCTAACAGCTTCAAGTCCCTGGCCCATCACGTCCACCGCTTCATTGAGTTGGCACGGGGCGGACAGATACAATTGTGTATCGTCCGCATATTGATGGTATTTTATCCCATGCCTCCGAATGATCTCGCCCAGCGGTTTCATGTATATGTTAAAAAGTAGGGGGGATAAGACCGAACCCTGCGGCACCCCACATGTTAGGGGCCTCAGGGACGATCTCTGCCCCCCGACCAACACCGACTGCGACCTGTCCGAGAGGTAAGAGGAGAACCACTGCAAAACAGTGCCTCCCACCCCCACCTCCCGCAGTCGTCGCAGAAGGATACCATGGTCGATGGTATCGAAAGCCGCTGAGAGGTCAAGGAGAACCAGGATGGACGCATGGCCTCCATCTCTGGCCCTCCAGAGATCATCGGTCAATGCGACCAAAGCGGTTTCTGTGCTGTAACCAGGTCTGAAGCCGGACTGGAAGGGGTCAAGATAACTAGCTTCCTCCAAGGCCCGTTGAAGCTGAAAGGCCACCACCTTCTCAACAACCTTCCCAATAAAGGGGAGGTTGGAGACAGGACGATAGTTGTTTAAAATGGCTGGATCCAAAGATGGTTTCTTCAGGAGGGGTCTCACCACCGCCGTTTTAAGTACGGCGGGGAAGTGCCCCTCCCGAAGGGAGGCGGTCACAACCGCCTGGATCCAGCCATGTGTCACCTCCCTGCTGTTGGCAACCAGCCAGGAGGGACACGGGTCCAAAATACAGGTGGAGGCACTTACAGCTCGAATGGCCTTGTCCACATCCCCAGAGGCAACATCCTGGAACTCAACCCAGAGATGACTTGCCAAGTAATCCCCCTGTGTCTCGGCTGGATCTACTGTGGTGGAGTCCAAGTCCGACCGAAACCGAGCAACTTTGTCCGCCAAGAACTGGGCATAGTCCTCAGTCCTACCCTGCAAGGGATCTCCCAGATCCCTCCTATTAAGGAGGGAACGGGTGATCCTAAACAGGGCGGCTGGGCGTGACTCGGCGGACGCAACCAAGGCAGAGATATGCGTTCTTTTGGCATCTCTTAATGCCCGGATGTAGTCTTTGGTGCAGGTGGTCAGAAGTGCTCGGTTCGCCTCGGACTTATCGGACGTCCACAGGTGCTCTAGGCGTCTCCTCCGGCGCTTCTTCTCCCGGAGTTCCTCGGTAAACCAAGGAGGTCTCCGGGATCCACTGGCCCGGAGGGGCCGTAGTGGCGCAATCCGGTCAAGAGACCCCGATGCCGCCGAATACCAGGCGGCAACCAGAGCCTCCACTGAACTGTGGGTGAGAGCGTCAGGAATTACCCCAAGCTCTGTCTGGAACCTCAAAGGGTCCATGAGTTGCCTGGGGTGGAACCACCTGGTCGGTTCCTCCTCCCTACGGTGGGGGTTTGGCCTCCGGAAGTCAAGCCTCAGTAGGCAGTGGTCTGACCACGACAGGGGTATGATCTCATTACCCCTCAGACCAAGATCACACATCCACTGCTCCGAGAGAAATACGAGGTCGAGCATGTGACCCGCTGAATGGGTTGGGCCCCGAATTACCTGGGTCAAGCCCATGGCTGTCATGGAAGCCATGAACTCCTGCGCCCCATCAGAGCGTTCACCGAGCGATGGCAAGTTAAAGTCCCCCAGAACTATAAGCCTGGGGAGCTCAACTGCCAGCTCGGCTACTGACTCGAGGAGCGAGGGGAGGGATGCTGCAACGCAGTTGGGAGGCAGGTACGTTAGCAGCAAACCCACTTGACCCCTGAGGTCCAACTTTATCAGCAGGGACTCACACCCGACAAGCTCCGGAGCAGGGACCCTACGAGGTAACAGAGACTCCCGGATAACAATAGCCACACCGCCACCCCTTCCCTGGGCTCTCGGCTGATGAAGCACCTGAAATCCCTCTGGGCACATCTCTACAAGGGGGACTCCTCCTTCTGTGCCCAGCCAGGTTTCAGTAATACATGCCAGGTCTGCCCTCTCGTCAACAATTAAGTCCCGGACGAGGGGAGCCTTGTGAATTACAGACCTGGCATTTAGCAACAGCAGGGTCCTGGCTACTCGCGCCATCTGGTCTTGGAGTGGGACTCAAAGGGCCGGAAGGAGGGATCTCTGTAATGTAGCGAACCCTCCTTCCCCGGTAATGGCTAGCCCTAAGGTCCCCGCTGTATCTGCCTCTCCCTGTCACGACCGCAATGCTCCGACCCACTCCCGTGGCCGTGGTCCCCCCAACCACCCCGGTACCCCCCGCCTTCCCTAGCAGGTCCTCCGAGTCAAGCATACTCAGACACTCACACAACCAGTCCCCACGTAATTATTAAAATACACAAATTACAACAGTAATAACAATAAAAGTGGGTCACTCACACACTTACATACAATCCCATATACTCAACATACTAAAGATAGAAGGAAAAGGAAGAAAAAAAGAAAGAAGTAAGAAGAATAAAAATAGCGCAAAATTGTTAAAGTGCGAGTTCAGGGAGAGCCAAATAGTTCTCAGCAGATGGCTCTGCAACAGACAGATTCTGGGAAAATCCAGAAAGTCCAGAGTAGTTGAAGGAAGCAGGGGGCTTTCTTGCATATTGCGAGTACCCCCACTCATCTAATGGTGGCGCTCTCTGAGGCCAGAAGTCCAGGGTGGTATCAGGTAGCAGTGGCCGTGCCAGATGGAAATGCAGTCCAGAAGCCGCGCTCAAAAAAGAGTCAGATGTTGAACAGCAGAAGGCCCTGTAGAAGGCCCTGCAGCAGCGGCAGCCAGGTGGGGGGGGAGAATTCACCGAAAGAAGGGGCCAAGCCGAAGGGAGCGGGAGGAGGGGGTGCCCAGCCGAGCTGGAATGGCAGCAGATGTGAACAGCCTCCCATTCTCTCCCAGTACTGTTCCTGGCTGACCACCTTCTCCATGGGGCGATGGCTAGCCCGGCGTGAATCTCAATCCCTCACAAGGAGCAGCTGAAATGCCAAAGCCGAAAAAGAAAGAAACGTCACCCAGCAGTAGGGGGGGGAGGGCGAGGCTCTCTTAGCCAGCAATTAGAGAGGGCCAAAGCTCCCTCAGGCCAAGATTGTAGGTTGGCCTCGTTAAGAAGGCGCCGTTACTGTCTATTGTTCATGTGGCGAGGGGGGGGCAGCAGGGGAGGGCGGGGGGGTGCCCAGCAGCCGCTCGCCAGAAATTATCAGGCCACTGGAGCAGGCTCCTTCAGCCTCCCTCCAGATGAAAACGCTGCTCTCCCCGATAGAAACGCTGCCTGTTGGCTGAGAAACCACCATCCGCGGGGGGGGGGAACACCGCCCGAAGGCCGTCCCACGCTGTCCAATACCGCCGAGGCTCGTCCAAGAATGTCTCTGCCTTTTTTGCTCCACGCCAGCTAGAAACGTTGCCTATCGGCTGCCTCTCTCTGCCTCTCTCGGTCCACGGCAGCAAGAAACGCTGCCTGTCAGCTGAAAAGCCACCATCCGCGGGGGGGGGAACGGCGCCCGAAGGCCGTCCCATGTTGTTCAACACCGCCGAGGCTCGTCCCAGGATGCCCAAAAATGTCTTTCCAGCAGGCAGCCCTCCGGACGCTCTGGATTCCTCTCTCCCAAAGCCTTCCGTTTGGGAGGTCCAGCGGTCGGTAAAAGCACAGACCGGGTATTTTCTCTGTCTTCCAACCTGAGCGGTGAGCTCAGGCAGCCATCTTCCTTCGCACATGCGCATTCCATACATTTTATCCTGGGCTTTTTCACAATAATGTAATTTGCTCTCTCATACTAAAAACTGCTGATGTTCCTATAGCAAAATCTAATTGATTTTAACGTTCTTGTGTTGTGCCATCTTTCTCAAATAGCAATATATTTGCAGAATCAATGGTTTTTGGTTGAAGTTAATGTCATTATAGTAAATCACAATCAAATATGTCTCAATATAGGAAATCAAAGCCAAGTTTATTTCATGAATGCATCATATGGATGCATTTATTGTCCAAAATTAATTTCAAAATCCTCAGTGTTAGTAAAAGGTGTAAGATATCATGAAATTAGATGGGGTTTTGAAGTACTTAAGACAGGAAAAATGCCAAGGGAGTTGTGAGGTTAAAACAAAAAAAAATGTTAAAGTACAGTATATGTTAATGTTAATGTAATATTATGAATTATTACATGAAAATATTAATCCCTTTCTTTGCAGTGTGCTGCGTAAATTTTATCAACATGTGCTAGCCATGGTCTATGCTATCCATGAGATAAATAAGAATCCCTGTTTCTTGGACAATATCACTCTTGGTTTCCACATCTATGATAGCTACTATACATCCCACATGATGTATCAAACCACTTTGAATCTGCTCTTCAAATCACAGAGATTTGTCCCCAATTACAAATGTCACTTGTCTGAAAATATAGTTGGAGTTATTAGTTGACTTAGTTACTCTGTCGCCTCAAGAATGGGTGACATCTTGGATATTTACAAGGTTCCACAGGTAGGCTGCGCCAGTACTGCGCCACCAACAATCTTGCTGCCATTGTTAAATTCATAATCAAGTTAGTCTCTATAACTGTACAATCTGTAATTATAACTAACAAGAATAACTGAGGGGTAAACTTTATCCTCTTTTTAAGAATATTTTGAATAATCCACCATATTTCAGCCAACCATTGAAATGTGTTTGACTCATCTGCTAGCTATGATGTTATGACTGAAGGCTCTGTCTCCCTCAGCTCCAAACCATGTCAAACTGAATTCATGTTAGATACAAACAATCCCACATCCAAACCAAATTCGGGATTGACACTATTGAAGGAAATAACATTAAGTTTCTTTTTAATAAAAAGGTTACTTTTTTATTCTTTTACAATGTTAAATATATAAGCCATTATATTCTTGCCTACAATGTGTAATAAGTTACTGTGCTTTTGCTAACCACAAAATGTGTTCAGTAAACAGGATAAGACAACCTTTGTTATTCCAAGCCATTTGCAGAGCCTACATACAAGTTAGATAGGAAGCCATCTGCTCAGATGAAAGGCACCAGAAAAAATCAATTAAGAGACAGGGGCCTCTCAAGAAAATGTCATGTTGACCCTTTGAAGTATGGAATGATGAAAGAAATGACTTAAATGGATGAGCAGGAGGGGGAGAGTTTCTTAGGAGTAGAATGTATAAAATATATTGTTTGAATGCTATTCTTTGCTCTCCTTGTACTAGATCCATGGGAAGAGATTTGGAGGCCGCCTTTGCAAACGCTTTTTATTTTTCTGTAAAATAAACCTTTTTGAATTGTGAACCAGACTTGTCTCCGTGTTGTGGGGATTTAATAATTGGGTTTTTATCTCACACTATTTTCCAAAGCACCAGAAAGCAGGACAAAAAAAAACAATGAATGGAAACTAATCAAGGAGAGGAGCAATGTGGAATTAAGGAGAAACTTCCTGACAGTCAACTAGTGGAACGACTTCAGAAGTTGTGGGTGAGCCAGTGGTGGGATTCAAATAATTTAACAACCGGTTTTCTGCCCTAACGACCAACTGGGTAGGCGTGGCTTGGTAGTCATGTGACCGTGTGGGCGTGGACAACTCAACATCACTCAGGTCGATGGACGCTTCGTCTTAGCTGTTACAATGTAAGAAGGGTTAACCGGAGAGGCAGTTTCTGCAAGCAGGGCAATAAAGATTAGGCTAGAAACAACGCCAGACTGTTTCCTTCCTGCCTCCCTTACAGGATTAGCCCTGTAAAGTAGAAAAAACAAAATTAGATTTCTTCCAACAACCGGTTCTCCGAACTGCTTAGAAAGTTAACAGCCGGTTCTCCCGAATAGATGCGAGCTGGCTGAATCCCACCACTGGGGTGTGCCAACACGGGAGGCTTTTAAGAAGGGACTGGACAACCATGTGTCAAAAATGGTTAAAAAAATGGTTCTCCTGCCTAAGCTGAGTTTGACCTAGAAGACCACTGAGGTCCCTTCCAACTCAGTTATTCAGTTCTGTTCCAAAAGAGAGGAAGGGGATAACCAGCAGCAAGATGGATGGACTCTATTACAATGGTGGTAGGGGTGCCATAGAAAACCTGAAGGCTGGAGACCGATCCCCCTGAAAACCCCAATGTACTCACTCAGAGCTGACGATGGCATCAATTCATATAATCAGTTGTTTCCCTCGCCTGTATATTAATGAATACATAAACAAATAAATAACCAGCAACTATTTCAAATAAACTACAGTTCTATTCAAGACTGCTTTCAGACATGTGAACCTGACACTTTTTTTTTAATTACGTATTTGGTGTGTTGTGCTTTTCTCCATCCCTCTCACTTTCTTTCACTTTCTTTTGGGATATAAGCTGGAACAGCTGAGCAGGTATTGGAATAACAGAACAACAGAATGCTGCTTTATCATAGCATTATTTTTAACGGGAGGTGTATCAAAAGTGTTTTTTTAATAACATGGATAACCAGCTGATGATTCCAAATAACAAGAAAACAATATAGTTTGTTTATAGTTTTATAAAAGCCACTGAGTTCAAGGACCCAGTTTGGGGAGATCTGTCATATGTGTGTGTGTGTCAGGGGTGGGTTCCTGCCAGTTCTAACCTATAGAAGAGGTTCCACAAATCTACAGTGCCGTTTAGAACAGGTTCCAGCTCCCTCCCCCCACCCGTCCGTCTGCACATCATCAAGATGAAGAGCGAGAGGAGAAATTCTGGGAGTTGAAGTCCACAAGTCTTAAAGCTGTCAAGTTTGAACACCCCTGGTTTTTTTTTCTAAAGGGTTAGGGGTGCAAGGGTCTTGTAACTTGACAGCTTTAAAACTTGCACACTTCAATGCCAGAGTTCCTAAGCCAACATGACTGAAGGAGGAATTCTGGGAGTTGAAGTCCACAAGTCTTAAAGCTGTCAAGTTTGAACACCCCTGGTTTTTTTCTGAAGGGTTAGGGGTGCAAGGGTCTTGTAACTTGACAGCTTTAAGACTTGTGTGCTTCAAATGCCAGAATTTCTGAGCCAACATCTTGGTTGCTAAGCAAGAGTGTTGCTAAGTGAGTTTCACCACATTTTATAAGTTGGCCATGCCCACCCAGTCACATGTCTGCCAAGCCACTCACATGGCCAGCAAGTCACTCCCACAAAACAGGGCACACCTACAGAAGAGATTCTAAAAAATTTTGAAACCCACCACTTGTGTGGGGTGTGTGTGTGTGTGTGTGTGTGTGTGTGTGTGTGTGTGTGTGAGATCAAACATTCTTTGAGTCAAATTTGTCCCTACTGATTCATTTCATTCATTTTTAAGTAGTCAAATTTGAGTAGAAATGCTTTTCTTGGCCAATCTCTGAGCTGGTGGTTTGGTTTTTATCTTTATTTCATTTACTTTGGAAGAGTAGGGGGAAGCCTGAAGCTGTTGACTCCCCTCATTCTTTCATTGAATTGTTTATTACTTCTGTTGTTCATTTTGGACTTTCAGAATTGATCAATGTACTTAACAGCCTGTAGGGCTTTCAAGTCCCAATAGAATTTATGCAACAAATGCTTCAACGGTTCCATATAACTATCAAAAATCACTATAATATTCCTCAGTGCTAAAACCTCCAAAGGCTTTCTAGAAGAGGAATCAACTAAATCAAATGTTTTATATTCACCCTGACATTTTCTCAATAGACAGGAGAATAGGAAGGTTCTATTATTTTTGCCAGCTTCTCTCTCACAATGCACAAATCAGATTTCAAATATTGATTCTCAGTTGGCTCTCTTTTGTAATTTGAGGGACAGAAAGAATATTGAACATACAATATCAGAGTTGGAAGGGACCTTGGAAGTCTTTTAATCTAACCCCCTGCTCAAGCAGGAGACTCTGTACCATTCCAGACAGGTGGCTCTTCTTAAAAGCCTCCAGTGATGGAGGACCCACAACTTCTGAAGGCAAGATATTCTGATAGAGAGAATACAAGGTGCTTTGGGAAACAAAGCTGTTGGTCATCTAGTCACTCAAATTGAAACCTGGCCAACAGTTGCGATAATGTAGTAGAGACAAATGGAAGGATTAATGTCCAGAGGGAACATTGTCATCAAAATGAGAGTGATGCTGGCTCTGTTTCTTCTCCTCTTTCTCCCCAATGTGGTGAACAAGTTACATGCCTTTTCATGCCATGAACAAGATCCTCTCTATATCCCACATGAATGGTATGAACCAGGTGATTTCCTCATTGGTGGGATAGTGTCTCATATCCATTATGTTTTCTTCAATATTTTGTTCAACAAACACCCTTCTCAGGAGTCACTTAGCATCCCAATGTAAGAGGTTTTTTATCACCCCCAGTGTACACACTAGCCTATAAAAATACTTTTTTCTTTTTAATGTTTATTTGATTGTTTGCAAAGTATTTAATTCTAATAGGATGGATGGATGGATGGATGGATGGATGGATGGATGGATGGATGGATGGATGGATGGGTGGGTGGGTGGGTGGATGGATGGATATAGATATCAGTCATTTGAGAATAAAATGAAATGTTCAAACTTCACCTTCTCATATTATCAATAGAAGATGGATGGATGCTTTCATTAATCAAAAACACACAAAAAAAGAATCATCTTTCGTTGCATTTTGTAGAAAGTGTGTCGATTGGTTACAAATATATTTCATGCATTTCTTCCACAATCATTACATATACTTCATTCAAATTGAATTGTACGTTTTAAAATTTATGTATTTTACTATCACAAACACAAAATGTATTTGTAACCAATCGACACGCTTTCTACAAGATGTAATGAAAGGTGATTCTTTTTTGTGTATTTTTGATTAATTAAAATAATAAAACTTTTCAAAAAAGAAGATGGATGGATGCATGGGTGCATGGGTGCATGGGTGCATGGGTGCATGGGTGCATGGGTGCATGGGTGCATGGGTGCATGGGTGCATGGGTGCATGGGTCAATATGGACACCAGTCATTTGTTGAGAATAAAGTGAAATGTTTATAAATGCTTTATATTGTGAGGAGAATCTTCTCATATTATCAACATAATACTTGGAAATTCAGCTGTGACCTACTTTAGTACATAAAAGGTACAGGTTCCCCTTGCACATACTGTATGTGCTAGTCGTTCCCAACTCTAGGGGGCAGTGCTCATCTCCATTTCAAAGCTGAAGCGCCAGTGTTGTCTAAAGATCTCTCCGTGATTATGTGGCCGGCATGACTAAATGCCAAAGGCACACAGAACGCTTTTCCCTTCCCAACAAAGTTGGTTCCAATTTTTCCACTTGCATTTTTATATGCTTTTGAACTGTTAGGTTGGTGGAAGCTGGGACAAGTAACAGGAGCTAATTCCAGTACACGGCGCTAGGGATTCAAACGGCCAACCTTTCTGATTGACAAGCTCAGCATCTTAGCCACTGAGCCACTGTGTCCTACTTTAGTACTTAAAAGAATATCATTCCAAAAGGACACAATGACACAAAATCTGCATAGATCCCTATATCTCCTTCCTGACTTCCAATTATAATGCATAGATTTTGAGCCTTCTATTTATAGAAGGGGAACTTGGAAGAAAAGACTTTATTATGCCAGAGGTATATTTATAAAGCGATATAACACACAGTTTATTTTGAACTTTGTAAGGAATACATGATCTGAAAATAGAAAAAAATGAGGTATAAAGTATATTGGAAAATCATCATAAAATAAGATGCTTAATGATCAGGACCACATATGCTGGGGTTAAATTTCTTCTTATTAGCCCTTCTACTAAAGATCAGAAGTGGTGAGTTCAACTGTTGTCCTCAATAATCCAAATTTTGTTTGCACTGTTCCCCCCTCCCCATACTGATTCTTTTTTGTAACTTTTCAGAGCCTTTTGATGTGTGTTTTATTAGTCCTTATATTCAGATATAAGTGACACTGTTTTAGATTTGGAAATAGATTTGAGCCTGTGTAGATGATTTATTAACAGGGACGTGGTGGCTCAGTGGCTAAGATGTTGAGCGTGTCGATCAGAAAGGTTGGCAGTTCAGTGGTTCGAATCCCTAATGCTGCGTAACGGAGTGAACTCCTGTTACTTGCCAGCCTAGCAATTCGAAAGCATGTAAAAATGCAAGTAGAAAAATAGGAACCACCTTTGGTGGGAAGCTAACAGCATTCTGCGTGCCTTCTGCATTTAGGCATGCCGGCCACATGACCATGGAGATGTCTTCAGACAGCACTGGCTCTTTGGCTTTGAAACTGAGATAAGCACCACCCCCTAGAGTCAGGAACGACTAGCACATGTGTGCGAGGGGAACCTTTACCTGGTAAAACCTAGATGATTTATTAGGAATGGGTTTAGCCATTCTGCCAGTTATGAACAAAATTATTTGAATAAACGAGCGTAAGTCCTGGATGACTATACTTCAGGGTATCAACACTGAGATAGAATAATCAGCAGTCTGACTCATTAAAAGTTTATTCATCCATTGCTTTCCATTTTCAAGAAAAAAAAGTGGAATTAAAATTCTCTTTTGACAACTCCATTCTACTGAGAACAGCTCGGAGAAATCGATGACTTTGGTTAAAAACTGATCAAAACAGGTTTCGTGCTATGGCATGAAAACCTGAATCCATTATTCCAAGATAATCACAATACATTTTCAAAGAGGATGCTAATTTGATTAATTTTACTTAAATTGTGTTCCTTTGGTATAGTGAGGCACATACAATTTCCCATTCAAAATGACATTACTATGTCTTAAACGTACTGATTTTTTGCGCTGTTTAAAACTATCATCTAACAAAAATGTCCTCCATTCCCAGAGTGGTGACCAAGTTCTACCAGCATATTCTAGCTTTAGTATTTGCTATTGATGAGATCAATTATAATCCCAAGATTTTACCCAATGCTACTCTCGGATTCCACGTCTTTGACAGTTACTCTGATTCAAAGATGACTTACCGCACCGTTTTGGACCTGCTCTTCACTTCCCAAGTGTTCGTGCCAAACTACAAATGTGGCAGTCAGAAAAACGCAATAGGAATAATTGGGGGATTTGGTTCCGATACAACCTCACGCATGGCAGATATCTTGCATCTTTATAAGATTCCACAGGTAATATATGAGAAGTTCTCCATTTTTATTAATCTTTCGCCTTCATCAACACCACCACTATAATGATCCTTTAGGTGAGAGGGACATGATAAGGGGAAAACAAAAAGTGCTGAATATCATATTCATAAATGGTTGCACTAGATTCAGGTGATTTAGATTGCACCTGACTAATTTGACTATTTAGGAGCCAGTTTGTTTTAAGGATTAAACCCCAGGCTGGAAACCTAATGCCAGGATTTCTAATCCTGTCTTGAAATGAAGCTAGTTGGATTACCTTGGGCCAGTCACTCTCAACCCTAAGAAGAAATGTAAATGTAAAGATTCCCCTCGCACATATGTGCTAGTCATTCCTGACTCTAGGGGGCAGTGCTCATCTCTGTTTCAAAGCCAAGGAGCCAGCACTGTCCAAAGATGTCTTCATGGTCATGTGGCTGCCATGACTATATGCCAAAGGCACATGGAGAACTGTTACCTTCCCACCAAGGTGGTCCCTATTTTTCTACTTGTATTTTTTAATTTTATTTATTTATTTATTTGTATGTATATGTGTATATGCTAGCTGACGAGAGCTAAATAGCTTGAAATAGATCTATACTAGTCTCCCTTTATTTATTTATCAGCACAAATGCAACACAAATGTAACAAAGGCAACAGTATAAAAATAATGGCTTTCTGTCGTGATGGTCTCTTGTGATGAGCCGATAGACAGAGAAAGGAAGCAGTATGCTTCCTCCAATATTTGGGCATACCAGGGGTTGTGATACAATACATACCTATTTCCCTGGCCTAGCTGAAAAAGGAAGAGATCCTGTGGCTTAGTGGCTAATATAACTGCCTAATATGTAATACAGCCCAGGTTCGATTACCAGTAAGGGTATGGCTAGCTGATGAGAACTAAATAGCTTGAAATATATAAGATTTTACAACCCCCGGTATGCCCGAATATGGGAGGAAGATCACTACTTCCATTCTCTGTCCTTCAGCTCGTCACAAGAGACCATCCAGGCAGAAACCCAATATTTTTACTGTTGCCTTTTTGTTACATATGTTGTATTTGTGCTGATAAATAAATAAAGGGAGACTAGTATAGATCTATTTCAAGCTATTTAGCTCTCATCAGCTAGCCATACCCTTACTGGGATTTGAACCTGGGCTATATTACATATTAGGCAGACATCTTAGCCATTAGGCCACAGGCTCTGATCCGTTATCAGCCAAGCCAGGGTGAAAGGTATCTATTAGATTTTACAACAGGGTGGCATACAATATATATATTTGTATGCCACCCTGAGTCTCTCGGGAATAGGGCAGCATACAAATTAAATAAAACCTAAACCTAAACCTAAACCTAGACATAGACATAGACATATACATATACATAGACATAGATATACATAGACATACATAGATATATATAGATATATATAGATATATAGAGAGAGATGGATGGATGGATGGATGGATGGATGGATGGGTGGGTGGGTGGGTGGGTAGGTAGGTAGGGAGGGAGGGAGGGAGGGAGGGAGGGAGAGAGAGAGAGAGAGAGAGAGAGAGAGAGAGAGAGAGAGAGAGTGAGTGAGTTACAACCCCCGGTATGCCCAAATATGGGAGGAAGGTTACTGCTTCCATTCTCTGTCCATCGGCTCGTCACAAGAGACCATCCAGACAGAAACCCAATATTTTTATTGTTGCCTTTTTGTTACATTTGTGTTTTGTGTCCGTGTGTGTGTGTGTGTGTATGTGTGTGTGTGTATGTATGTATGTATGTATATATATTAGATTTTTACAACCCACATACACACACACACACACACACACACACACACGCACACACACACAGAGAGATACATACATACATGCTTTCTAACTGCTACTAGGTTGGCAGAAGCTAGGACAAGTAATGGGCACTCACTCCGTTAGGCGACAATAGGGATTTGAACTGTCGAACTGTCAACCTTCTGATCGACAAGCTCAGCGTCTTAGCCACTGAGCCACCACGTCCCTAAAATGACTAGCTAAACCAGGAGTAGTCAACCTTTTTATACCTCCCGCCCACTTTTGTATCTCTGTTAGTAGTAAAATTTTCTAACCGCCCACCAGTTCCACAGTAATGGTGATTTTATGAAAACCTAATGAAAATGTTTTTAAATAATGCTATGATTTTTTTTTTAAAAAGTCAATTAAATTTTAAAAAAGGAAAGTGCTTCAGTATCAGACAAAATCCCTACTGCCCACCATAAAAGCTGGAATTCCCACTAGTGGGCGGTAGGGACCAGATTGATTACCACTGAGCTAAACAATAAAGACGTCCAGTTGCCATGATTCAAACTTCAAATACTTTTGTCTGGATAACTGAGAATTGACAGGCTTATGCTAGCATTTCTGAATAAGGAAAGATGTCCTTCAATCAATCAATGAAGCAATTATTCCTGGTGGGTGGGGGGAAAAACTAGAATCCCTGTTTCAACTCCGAAATTTCCCCCCCCCCTTTTTTTTTTTTAGATTTCATATGGCTCATTTGAACCAGCACCCAACGATCTGATCCATTCTGCTCCTTTTCTCCGCATGGTTCCCAGTGAATTACTTCAGTACCAAGGACTTGTTCAATTGGTTCTGTATTTCCAATGGCGGTGGTTGGGACTTATGGCTACAGATGACGAGAGTGGAACGTATTTCTTACAGATGGTTGAGCAAATGCTTTTACAGAAAGGAATCTGCCCAGCTTTCTCAGAAAGGTTGACCAAACATATCTATTTTTTTGATGCAATCGATACAATGATCATGGAGAGAATGGACATCCTGAAGAATTTTATGTTCAGTACAGCGAAAGTTGTCATTGTTCATGGAGAAACTGCATCCATTACTTGGTTGACAGTTGCTATACAAACAACTCAGACCATGCAATATATATTTTCATGGGGAAAGAAGAACAGTCCGAAAAGGGTATGGGTTACTACAGCCCAAATTGATTTCACCTTATTTCACTTTCAAAAGATTCTTGATGTTAAACCCCAGATCTTCCATGGAGCTCTTTCTTTCAACATTCACTCAAAACAAATTCAAGGTTTTCAACACTTTCTTGAGACTATAAATCCCTTTTTGGAAGAAAAAGATGGTTTTATCTATGAATTCTGGCCACAAGCATTCAACTGTTTCCTTTCCGAAATGAATGTGATAAATCTCGCCTTTAGGCCATGTAGTGGAAAGGAAACCTTAAAGGATCTTCCTGCCCCATTCTTTGAAATGAGGATGCTCGGTCACAGTTATAGTATCTATAATGCTGTCTATGCATTGGCGCATGCCTTACATGAAATGGACTCAACCAGAGTCAACCACGGACCATGGGACCATACAGGCAGACTTTCACCGCAGAATGTGCAACCTTGGCAGGTAATATCACTTGAATGACAAAAACCTAATGTTTAAAAATATTGACAAGATCCACCTGGCCTTTTCTGTTCTTGGATGCTAGGCGGGATCACATCCAGTTGATGCTTTTATTGGGAGATCACCAGAAGACCCACAAATTATAAGGTAGATTTTGAAAGGCAAAAGACCTCCATAGTGTTACCAGAAGCCCGCATGGACTTGTAAATAACAGAATGACAGGGTTGGAAAGGACCTTGGAAGTCTTCTAGTCCAACTCTCTGATCAAGCAGGAAACCCTGTAACATTTTGGCCAAATGGTTCTCCAATCTTTTCTTTAAAAACCTCCAGTATGGGAGCCCCCCACAACTTCTGGAGGCAATGATTGATCTGTCAGGAAAATTATTTTTACTTCTAGGATTAGTTTCCATTGCTTCCTGTCCTGCTCTAAGGTGCTTTGGAGAATAGGATGACCCACCTTTTGTGTGTGGCAGTCCCCTTGATATTGGAAGATTGATATCATTTCACTCCTGGTCCTTCTCTTCATTAGACTAGACATAACCAATTCCTCTAAATGTTCTTCATATGGTTTAGCCACCAATCCCCTGTGATCTTTATTGTTCTTCCCTGTGCTCTTTTTAGACTTTCAACATCTTTTTAAAAAAAATTTGTGGCAAGCAAAGCTGAATGCAATATTTCAAGACTGGTGTTAGACATGAAAATTTTGGCAGCCCTTTAGATAATGGAATGCTAGAATCATGTCACCCCTAGTCCTTTTCATTGTATGTTGGTCTCAACTTGAGAAAGTCTTTACCTTCTTTTATACAAGTCAATCTCTGATTAGGATGTCTTTGATTATTTCTAGAAACCAAAGCACACTTTATATTAACAATACAGGTATATCAATTTGTTTAATGCCTTGAATGGTTTTCATTGCATAATTTAAGGAACTGTGTTTTTATTGGGAAGATTTTTAAATAGGGCAAAGAAATGGGGAATAATTCTGTTGTGAACTATGATTCCTCAAGTAATCATCAACCCACACCCTTATAGAAGAAAATGGGGAATTCTTTTCACCTTTTTTCCAATCAAATATGCTTGAAAGAAAATGATAAAATGGAGAATAAGGATTCTATATCGGGGGGGGGGGAGTATCAGTAGCAGCTCAGAATGTGGCCAGGAGTTTTATTTTATGCTCTCCAAGATTTTTCTTCTAAATCACATAACCAAAAGTCGAGCTATTATTAAACGGATAAAAAGAATCCCCAAAATTACATATTTTCCCTAGCTTGTTTTTGTTTAGCAGGTTTTTTTATTATTTTTTCCCTTCTTACAGTCATTACATTAATATTGTTATGTCATCATACCTGTACATGTATATAATATTTCACTTCTATATTTACACACCTTTATACACAGTTCTATATATATATATTTATATATAGTTTTCTGGCTTAATTAATTTTATTCTTGTTTTGCAGCCATTTGTACCAATTGTTCCAAATTTCATATTATTCCGACTCTTCTTTATCTTTTAATTTCAGTGTTAATTTGTCCATCTCTGCACAATCCAAAGTTTTTTTTAATCACTAATTCGTCCGAGGGGGTATTATTTTGTTTCCAGCATTGGGCAAATGCTATTCTAGCTGTAGTTAACAGATGTGTTAATATGTACTTAATTTTCTTTGTATATTTCCCTTTGATTATTCCCAGTAGAAAGAGTTCGGGTTTGTATTTTATCTGTTCTCCTGTAATTTCTTGCACCCATTTCCAAATTTTTGTCCAATATTTTTGTGTTTCCAGGCAGGTCCACCATATGTGATAATAGGTCCCTTGTACTTTTTTACACTTCCAGCAGGTCGGCTTCATGTTTGGGTACATTTTAGCTTGTTTTTAAGTGAGTTATACATTATTCCACGAAAAGTTTGTAAAGACATGGCCTAACAAAGTGTCAGACCTGTAGCAGCTTGGGTATTCAGAAAGAAAGACCTCAATGCCATTTGTAGTGAAAGGTATAATTTCACTGATGTCAAGTAGTTAAGCACAGCACGGCCAGATCCAAGGATTTCCCAATTAGTCCATTAGTTTCCCTTCTCCCAGGCCCTCCCCACTTGGTCATCTTGGTGATGGCCAATAAGATTCAAATTAGGTATTTTGGTAAGAGTTTCACTTTTTGGTGCATCTTTGGATGGGTGTTTCTCATTCCATTCCCATTATATCCTTGGATCTTTTAACTGTTGTCTCTGGGTGGCACCTCTGCTTCCTGTCATTCCCTTCCCTAGCTTCCCATTTCCCCTCCCAACAATATAGGTCAGTCTCAGCAGTAGTGGGATTCAAATAATTTAACAACCGGTTCTCTGCCCTAATGATTTCTTCCAACAACCAGTTCACCAAACTGTTCAGAAACCTAACAACCGGTTCTCCTGAAGTGGTGAGAACTGGCTGAATCCCACCACTGGCAGGCTGCCATCAAAGTGAAGTGAAGCAGGGCTGAAGCAGTTACAGATATAGTTTTGTGATTTAAAGAAAAAAATAGAATCTATGAGATTTAAATTTCTCAGTTTGAATCAACAGGAGACACTATGAACAATCTAGAGCAGTGTTTCTCAACCTTGGCAACTTGAAGATGTCTGGACTTCACGCAAATGCTGGCTGGGGAATTCTGGGAGGTGAAGTCCAGACATCTTCAAGTTGCCAAGGTTGAGAAACACTGATCTAGAGCTTTATTTGAACTTTTGCAAAAGTTGCCTCCCTGCACTCATGTAGGTGGAGTGAAGTCACAGAAGAGCAATGATACAAAGAAGTACATGATTTAAAAATTCCCCAAACCCCTCCCCTATCACTGCCCCTCCATCACCATTGGTCAGATGATTTTGGGTGCACAGTCTTCCCAAAAATTATATCCCCTACATCCTGATAACAATTACACTATTAATTGTATCATGAGAGCTGGCTTCCTTTGCTAATGTAATTATAGTCTTTTATAGCTTTGTTATTTCCTTACGATTAACATTTGCACGCAATTCCTTACATAATCTCCTCCAGCTGAATTCTTAGGTTATATAGAGGGTAAATATGGTGTTACTATTGCTCTTTCTTTTACAGGAATAATCCTATTTTTCTCAGAATCCAAGTAAACATTTGCTATTTTAATCATTAAAATGATTAAAGAGAGAGAAGACATTGCAATCCTTTACAGCCTGTTACATTATTTTTCCTTCTTATATGCAGCTTCATTCATTTCTTCAGAGGATTTCATTCAACAACAGTGCTGGAGATGAAATCGCATTTAATGAGCATGGAGAATTGGCAGGTGGATTTGATATTACAAACTTGGTCACTTTTTCTAATAATTCCTATATCAAGGTCCAGGTTGGAAGGTTGGATCCTCACAAAGGATTTACTATTGATGAAGACAAAATTGAATGGGAGAGAGATTTCACCCAGGTGGGAAAATAACAGAAATGTTTTCGAAAGAACAATATTCACTTCCAATGATGCTAGTAGATCAGGACAATGATTCCTGGTCCAGAGAAGATATTTTTGACCCCACAGATAGTTCCTCCTATAAAGAAACCAGAAAACCAGTTGAACTAGTGTCAGAGTGTGAAAAGCTTTACTACAATAACAGTAAACAAAGGTTTTATCTACAAAAGAATATATACATACACATATATGCATGTACTATAAGCAGAAGTCAAACAATCAGCAATTACAGCAGGGAAAAACACACGACGAGAGAGAGATACCCTAATAGGGCCTCTTATTATTATACAAGTTCTTAAAGGGATAACAGCCAAAAATCTTGCTAACTCATTTCCATCATTACATCATTGCAGCATTGCAGCATTGCAGCATTGCAGCAGCTGGTCAGCTCTTAAATCACTGTCCTGACAACTAGAAACATGGATTCTCTTACTACACAGAAGACAGTAAATTCCAAACTGGGGTTAATAAACTTCCTACATTCATACATTATGCCCAAATAGATGAACCAATATCATGACTTAATGCAATAGCCTATTTCATGACACATGCTCATATAATGACCATGTTCTAGAACAAGCAGAACCCCAATTTAATTTGGATTTAATTTATCATGTTGTGTTAATTCACTGAATGTCTATAGAGATTCTCAATTATCCAGATCGTGGTTGCGCCAAAGGTGCTTTTCCAAAAAGCACCTTTGGACTTTCTTGGTTTTTTACCTTGAAAACCTTTCGCTTCCCATCCTGAGGAAACTTCTTTGGAGGAAAAGAGAAAGATTTTTGAGGAAAACACCAGGAAATTCCAGTTGCTTTTCAGAACAGCCCCTTCGGGTAAAAACACTGGGTTGCTTCAATCAAACATATGCAAGTAATAAAACCAATTGGATATCTATGTGTGTGTTTAGCAATCTGAAAAAAAATTAAATCAGTGGGTTATTTTATTTTGTGCTATCTTAGTTGAAACATCCATCATTCTAAGTATCCTGTTTCTCTGAAAATAAGACCTCCCTGGATAACAGGCCCAATTGGGCTTTTGAGCCCATGCACTAAAATAAGCCCTCCTCCAAAAATAAGCCCTCCCTGAAAATATTGCAACACAGCAGCAGCCAAGAGGTGACACGCTTGCTGCTTCCTGCACCTCAAAAATAATAAGACCTCCCTGAAAATAAGGCCAAGTGCTTATTTCAGGAGTCAAAAAAAATAAGACCCTGTCTTATTTTTGAGGAAACACAGTATGAAAATCTTCATTGAAAAGATACAGTTTCTTAGTCTGGAAACACATAATAGATGATTCCTCGAAATACATTGAGTGAAGCACCAAATGTGAGAACCCATTCTCCAAGGATATCCTGAATACTAGAACCACTTCTATATTTTTGGATAGGTGCCACCTCTTTCCCTGTGTAATGAAAAGTGCCACCTTGGCTACAGTAAGAAAAAGAAGGAGGGAGAGAAATTTTGCTGCTATGATTGTGCTCGGTGTCCAGAAGGGATGTTCTCAAACAAAGAAGGTAGGACCCATTGTACAAAGTTATAGGAAGTGGTTCAGGACAAAAATGTAAGAAACCCTTCTGCAGAGTCAGTATGCATATAAAATATTTTCAAAAATTAAATGAGCTGGAATGCAACTTTTCTTTTATAAATGTTTATTTAGTTAGAGAACTCAGTTGTTGATCTTCTAATATTTCTCCATTGGCATTTGACTATTAGAATCACTGTTTTAAAGCTAACTTAACCTCACAGTTCACAAGGGACATGGTGGATCAATGGCTAAGATGCTGAGCTTGTCGATCAGAAAGGTCGGCAGTTGGTGGCTGGAATCCCTAGCATCGCATAACAGAATGAGCTCCTGTTACTTGTCCCAGCTTCTGCCAACCTAGTTCGAAAGCATTTAAAAATGCAAGTAGAAAAATAGGAACCACCTTTGGTAGGAAGGTAACAGCATTCCATGCACCTTCGGCATTTAGTCATGTTGGCCACATGACCACGGAGATGTCTTCGGACAGTGCTGGCTCTTCAGTTTGAAAATCAGGAATTACTAGCACAAATGTACAAGGGGAACCTTTACCTCTATCTTTTAACTTCACAATTAATACTTCATAATAGTTCGTTTCATAATTAATCTGGAAAACAATAGAACAAAATAATCTGGAGACGGTGAATTTAATAGCTTAGAACCGGGATGGCAAACGTATGGCACACGTGCCACAGGTGGCACAGGAAACCATTTGTCAGGGCACGCAAGGCTTTGCCCCGTCAGCTGGCTAGCATGCATGGGCATACTGGCCAGCTGAATTCAGCCTTTTTAAAGCCGTTTTCCACCTTCCCCAGGCTCCAGAGGCTGTATAGGAGCCTGGGAAGGGCAAAAAGAGCCTCCCCTGCCCCCTGGAGGCCCTCCGGAGAGTTCAGGAGCTTCCCTGAAGCCTCCGGGGTGCAAAAAACAGCCCTATGGGAAAGAGAAAGTTCAGGAATGAACTTCTGGTTTGCTCATAGGGTCAGTTTAAGCCCTCCAGAGGCTTCAGGGACCTTCAAGAAGTTTCCCTGAAGCCTCTGGAGGACTAAAAAGGATCCTATGAGCAAACCAGAAGTCACTTCCAGTTTTCTTGGGGGGGGGTCAGTTTAAGCCCTCTGGAGGCTTCAGGAAAGCCTCCTGAAGGTCACTGAAGCCTCCGGGGGCCCTCCAGGGGGCGGAGGAGGCTGTTTTCGCCCTCTCCAGGCTTCTATAAAGCTTCTGGAGCCTGGGGAGGGCAAAAAAAGCATGGGAAAATGGGGGGAGTGCATCTCATGCATACATGCGCACTGGGGGTGTCACGTGTTGCATTATGGGTGCAGTACGCCTGCACATGACCCCCCATATGCTTCCTCCCCTATGGCACATGAGCCAAAAAAGGTTCACCATCGCTAGGCTTAGAATCAAGAATGAATAAATGAGGAGAGAGTGTAATAAATGCAGTCTTAACAGCTAAAAGGAGACAGAAGTGAAGATTCATTCCGTAAGGTTGCAGATATATTCTGGAAGAATGAAGTTGATTGTATGATTAATTGAAAATTGCTTTTGTGAGCCTCAAGCAAAGCAACTTTTTGTCCATTTCAAGGCACATTATGTGAACATTTAAACAGCAGTAATTGCCAAGAGCTACTAAAAAAACTATCTGAAGAAATTTCCTAGCTAATCTAAATGATTTGTTCCTAAACCATGAGATAGGGAGATGGATCTACAACATGTTCAAAAGCAAAGGGTTGAAAGCAGGGGTGGTATACACTTACCTTCCCTGCTGATTCGCAATGTGAGCATGCACGCATGCGCTTTTGGCAAAAAAAGGGGCCTAAATGAGATGCCATAGAGACAGGGCTGATGGGTAGGGCTACCTGTAATTTCTGCTACTGGTTTGGGTGAACCAGTCCAAACCAGTAGAATACCACCTCTGGTTAAAAGACAAATTGCAAACTTATCCATGCGTTCAGTCCAGGCAGGAAATAAATAAAGCTTTATCTACAAATAATAGGGCAACATCTGAGCCATTTAATATAAGACCGCTTTGCTGCATCATATTAACTGTATGAATATACATCTGGGTCTCTGTGATCATGTAACATCAGAGGATTTGAATTGTGATTCTTTCTGACAAATTCTATGCTTGTTGATTTCAGATACAGAAACATGCTTCGGTTGTCCAGAGGATCACTATCCAAACAAATTCCAGGATGGATGCCTTCCTAAAATTCCAAACTTTCTCGCTTTTGAAGATCCTTTGGCTATCGTTGCAACTTTCTCAGCACTTTTACTTTCTCTGATCACAGTTCTGGTCCTAGGCATCTTCCTGAAGCATCGCGATACAGCCATTGTGAAAGCCAACAATCGAAGTCTCACCTACCTCCTTCTCCACGCCCTCCTCTTGTGTTTCCTCTGTCCCTTGCTGTTTATTGGAAGGCCCAATCAAGCAACGTGCTTTCTTCGGCAGACCACTTTTGGTTTAGTCTTTTCTGTCTCCCTTTCTAGCATATTGGCAAAAACGATTTCAGTGGTCTTGGCTTTCATGGCTACCAAACCAGGATCCAGGATGAGGAAATGGGTGGGGAAAAGACTGGCCTATTCCATTGTGTTCACCTGCTCCTTATTTCAAGCAGGAATCTGTGTTCTCTGGCTGGCAATTTCCCCCCCATTCCCTGATATGGATGTGCACTCAATGATTGAAAAAGTCATCATTTTATGTAATGAAGGCTCAGTTACCATGTTTTATTGCAGTTTGAGCTACATGGGTTTTCTGGCTATTATCTGTTTTACTGTGGCGTTTCTAGCCAGGAAGTTGCCAGACAGTTTTAATGAAGCCAAGTTCATCACCTTCAGCATGCTGGTGTTTTGCAGTGTTTGGTTGTCATTCATCCCAACCTATTTGTGCACCAAAGGAAAATATATGGTGGCTGTGGAGATCTTCTCTATCTTGACCTCCAGTGCTGGGTTACTCAGTTGCATCTTTTTCCCTAAGTGTTATATTATTTTGGTAACGCCCGAACTGAATAATCGAGAACAGCTTATTCGAAGAAAGACATAAGTTTTAGATAGGTTTATTGACTTAGTCTAGTTTCTCTCTTTTTTAAATATTTTTTTTATTTTTTATTTTCAAAACAAACACAACACATAAAATCTTCCTTCTTTACATACTGTAGAAAGTGTATCAGTTGGTTACAAAAGGCTTTCGTGCATCTCTTCCACAGTCATCAAGCATAATTCATATTAACTCAAGTATTTTAATTCAGATATTTATACATGTTGCTATCATCATACCTCCATTTTCATTTGACTATAATTGTTTAAACATCCTTCATCATAAAATATACCAAGGTTTAATACATAACCACATACTGGCATTTCATTTACTATTTCTAAAATCCTCCAATAACACTGAATCCTTATGTCCTAGTCTAGCTAAACATCCATAATATTTAGTAACAAATTTTTCTAATCTTCCTTTCCAAATCACTGTTTACAATTTACATCCAGTTTCCTTATGTTGTACCCATACATACATTTACACACACACACACACACACACACACACACACACACACACACACACACACACACACACACACACACACACACACACACACACATATATATATATATATATATATATATATATATATATATATATATATATATATATATAATCATTATCCCTCCTTTATTTGACTATATCCTGTATCATAACATTTCCCCACCTAATAATCAAGACTTAACTGAATCTAACTTAGTTCTTTTTTATTAACCTTTATATATAATCCAAAAGGATTTCTAATCTTCCTTTCATGGGTACAATTCAATATTCATATCCAATTATAATTATCATAACACTACACATTGTATACATTATTATCATTATCAATTATTTTTTAACTATATCTATTGTCACTAAATTTCACTAAGTTTAACTAGTTTTAAATTATACACTTCCATCTATCAACCTGTATCTTTCCAGTAGCATAACAGTCTCATGTCTTCTGCCATTTGTGGTGTCCATCCTCTAATCATCTCCTTAATCAGGTTTATATGGACTCCTCTTAGCAACTCCTTGCTTATAAAATCTCTCATGTAATTTTGATGCCCTTCTTAATCAGCTGTTTCCTTAATCAGCTTATCTTTAATTGTCAGTAATGTTATCAATGATGTTGCTAATAAAATTTCTCTCTTTAAATCCATAAATTCTTTTGTTTTTTCTTCTTATGTGTCTTTCCATCTGGGGTAGAGTTCCCCTCCATTTAATTCCTCTTTCAGTATTCCACTCTTTCCATTTTCAAAAACAAACCAATCACCATAAATATCAGCAAATTTAATTTCTTTATGGTCATTTTCCTCTTCGATTTTTAGGATTCTAACCTCCACTTTTTCCACTTGATAAACATCTCCAACTTCTTCGTCATATTTTACTGTTAGATGCTCTAAGTCTTCCAACTTCTTCTCCATCCTCTCAAATGTGTTTGATAATTTCTGAATTTCTACGAATATCTTTTGCAGGCTTAAAGTTTCTTTCTGCTGTTGAAATTGTGCCATTATCTCCAGCTAACAAACACTGCTGCTCTAGCTTGGAAGGTTTTTACAAGATTAAGCATAGATTCACAATAAAGTTTTATTTTCACTTTTCTCTGGTTGAAGATATACTTCAAAAGGACATCTGTATACTTTTCTTCTTATCACTCTCTATAAACAAGCAGTGAGATCTTGGAGTGCCAAGCCAGGATAATCAGTAAGAAAAGTAAAAGTGTTTCATTTCCATTACACAAACCTCCAGCCTCCGAGTAGCAGTGTTATTGTTGCAATATTCTTTGTTTCTTTTTGTATCTTTTTTTATATTTCAAGTTAAAAAAAGGTCCTGTTCTTGAAAGAGTTAGAAAAACACCCACAGTAATGAAAGAGGAGAATTTTAGTCCATAGGTTACAAAGAATAATAAAAGAAAAAAATAGAAGAAAACGTAATCCATTTATTTTAAAAGGCTTGCATAAATTCCATCCATGAACATAGCATTTAAAAAGTAAGATAACCCATTGTCCAAAACCATTCCAAACTTAATTCCACCACTTATTTCTTCTGTTCTCCAATTTAAATTAATTTTAAGTTTTTTATAGGCAGTGTCTTTTAAAATGGTAAAAATTCCTCACCAGCTGGAAACATTTTCTTTTTCTGAATCCTTCCATTTTGGAGCTGCCCCGACTACATCAGCCTTGGCTGGATTTTTTGTTGCCGGCTTGAAGAACTTCTCTTGCATCGATCAGGGACTTTGTGATGTCCCTGAGATCAGCAAGACGTATTATTCCTGTTCACCATTTCTGCGGGACGATTTAGGTCTGGTTGGACCACCCAGTGGCAAAAGTATCGGCTTCAGTCTCGGAGCATCAAGATCGCACGTCCGTATCATTGCAATGTTGGATCCTCCTCAAGTTTCTCTCTTTTTGTATGTGTGTATTTACAGCCTTATGTACGTATATGACTTATATTCCACATTCATAAAGGACTTAATGCAGCATACATATTCTCTCTCTTGTTCCTTGAAAAAATTGTCATGTCATATTAAATTGTCCAATAAGCTACTATAGGAATAGAATAGAACAGAACAGAACAGAACAGAACAGAACAGAACAGAACAGAACAGAACAGAACAGAACAGAATAGAATAGAATAGAATAGAATAGAATAGAATAGAATAGAATAGAATAGAATACTTTATTAGCCAAGTGTGATTGGATACACAAGGAATTTGTCTTTGGTGCATATGCTCTCATAAGGAGAATAAAATACATTCATCAAGAATAAAAAGATACAACACTCAAGGTTACTAATAAGCTATCAAATCATACGAATAAATAAAATAATATAAATTGAAAGATACGAGCAACATGGTTATAGTCATAAGTCGGAAGAGATAGATACTAGGAAGGAAGAGAAGAATAATAGTAATACAGTCTTAGTAAATTATTTGACAGTATGTGGGAATTAGTTGTTAGGCAGAGTGATGGCATTCAGGGAAAAACTGTCCTTGTGTCTAGTTGTTCTGGTGTGCAGTGCCCCATAGCATCATTTTGAGGGCAGAAGTTAATTTATGTCTAGGATGTGAGGGGTCCAGGTCCTCAATGGAAGGCAGATTGGTAGCAATTATTATTATTATTTTTTTTGCGGATCTAATTATCCTCTGAAGTCTGTGTTTGTCTTGTTGGCTTGCAGAGCCAAATCAGACAGTTATGGAGATGTAGATCACAGACTCAATAATTCCTCCATAGAACTGAATCAGCAGCTCTTTGGACAGTTTGAGTTTCTTGAGTTGGCGCGGAAAGAACATTCTTTGTTCTGTTTTTTTATGATGTTTTTGATGTTAGGTGTTCATTTTATTTATTTAGCAACAAACAATTATTTATTTAGCAATGAATAATTATTTATTTAGCAATGAATAATTATTTATTTAGCAATGAATAAATATTTATTTAGCAATGAATAATTATTTATTTAGCAATGAATAATTATTTATTTAGCAATGAATAATTATTTATTTAGCAATGAATAATTATTTATTTAGCAACGAATAATTATTTATTTTTAACAAGGAATAATTATTTATTTAGCAATAAGTAATTATTTATTTAGCAATGAATAATTATTTATTTTTAACAATGAATAATTATTTATTTAGCAATAAGTAATTATTTATTTAGCAATGAATAATTATTTATTTAGCAATGAATAATTATTTATTTAGCAATAAATATTATTTATTTAGCAATGAATAATTATTTATTTAGCAATGAATAATTATTTATTTAGCAATGAATAATTATTTATTTAGCAATGAATAATTATTTATTTAGCAATGAATAATTATTTATTTAGCAATGAATAATTATTTATTTTTAACAAGGAATAATTATTTATTTAGCAATAAGTAATTATTTATTTAGCAATGAATAATTATTTATTTAGCAATAAATATTATTTATTTAGCAATGAATAATTATTTATTTTTAACAATGAATAATTATTTATTTAGCAATAAATAATTATTTATTTAGCAATACATAATTATTTATTTATTTATTTAGCAATAGCACTTAAACATATATACACTTCTCCCTAATGTTTTACAGTACTCTTTGAGAGGTTTACAATGTCAGCATATTGCCCCCAAATCTGGTTCCTCATTTTATCAACTTTAAAGAATGAAAAACCTGAGGCCCCTCCGGATCAAACTCCAAACTGTGGGCAGAGTTTTCCTGCAATACAGCATTCTAACAATTGCACTACCAGGCATCTTATGTGATCTGAAGATAGACTAGATCTCCATGGTGTGGCTTTACCACCTTAACATCCAGAAAGACAAAGTAGTTAGGTGTGATTATGTGGCTTACTATCTGTTAATATTTCCTTTCTCTTGTATAAGTAAATAAGTAGATGTAACTATTGTAGAATATAATTTAATTACAACTTAGAATACTTCTTAAGTATCACTTGCATGGATATGTAGAGAAATAAATAGAATGCATTTCTCTGCACGTTTCTGCATTATGAGGGCGTGCCTTCTGGAATAATGAGAACAGAAGTCGTATTCAGCAGGTTCTGACCAGTTCTGGAGATCCAGTAGGGGAAATCTTCAGTAGTTCGGAGAACCAGTAAATACCATCTCTGACTGGCCCCTCCCCATCTATTCTCTGTCTCCCGAGTCCCAGCTGATCAGGAGGAAATGGGTATTTTGCAGTAACCTTCCCCTGGAGTGGGGAGGGAATGGAGATTTTACAGTATCCTTCCCCTGCCACGCCCACCAAGCCATGCCCACAGAACCAGTAGTAAAATATTTTGAATCCCACTACTGAATGAGAAGTAGTTTAGAAGGGCATCTTTCTTGTCTTATCTTGTCTTATCTTCTCTTTTCTCAGAAATTATTTATTTTTCTTTTCTAATCTCAGATAGCTGCGTTAAAATAATTCCAAAATGCATACAAGGGGGGGAGGGGGGGAAGAAATATGGAAAACACACACACACACACACAAATTACTATCATACAAATAAAAAGTCAAGCAGTAATAAATTAAGATCACCAAATGGATCATTTTAAGAACTTTGATTATCACAAGGGAATGATATTCGATGGTTTTTGGAGAGGGGAAAATAGATAGCCAGGAGCTGGTGTGGCAAAAACAAAAAAAGTGAATAAGAGAATGTGTCATTGTATGGATGCAGAGGTGAAATGTCTGCTACTGCTTCACTTCGCTACCGGTTCGCATGCGTGCCAAATGTGCGCTTTGCGTGCATGCACATCGCAGGCGCTACTGCGCAGCGCTGAAAAGGGAGGATTCAGAAGCTTTTTCTGAGTCTGCAAAGGTGAATAGAATCACAAGGGGGGGATAACTGTGCCATGCAATTTACATTTGCTATAAAGCACAGGATTTCCTGCTTTCTAGCTAATATAAATTGCATGGCACAGCTGATTGTTGGAACTACCAGTTTGCCTGAACTGGCAGTAAAAAAAAATGCTACCGGTTCTGGCAAACTGATATTTCCAACGATCAGCTGTGCCTCACAATTTCTAGCTAATATAAATCATGCAACACAGCTGATTGTCACACAGCTGATCATCAGACCTACTGGTTCACCTGAACCAGTAGCAGTTTTTACTACCGGTTCGCACGAACCAGTCCAAACCAGTAGCATGTATGGATGTATACTTAGAAGTACTATAGCAGGAAAAGAAAGAGGAGGGGGAGGGAGATGGAGGAGGACTCTAAACAGGATTTTATTTGATAGTCCTAATTTAGGTTGTAGTGGTATTAGTTAGTTAGTTTAGTTTTTGGTGGTATTAATTGTATTTGGCTACATTTTCTGAACATCATTTAGTATGAGTGTTATCCAAGTTTATGTTTTAATAGCTGATCGAAAAGAGGATAGTTCAAAATATATTTTGAATGATGCACTCAGGGTTGGTAAACTGTGGTGAAGTGATGATAAGGGTGTTGTTTGAAGACCTGAAGAAAGATCCTTCTAAAAATCCCAATCTAGTCACTAAGAGCTGACAGTAACATAATGGCAGATAATAAGCTGTTTTCTTCATCTACCGTATATTTATCAACATGTAAACAACATGTAAATAAATCATCAGCAACTATTTCAAATAAAATACAGTTTTGTTCAAGACTTCTCTCTGCCATGTGGAAGTACTTCTTCTTCTGTGGAAGTATTTGGTGTGTTGGGCAAACAATATGGTTGGAGATATATTTCAATGCAGGGCTTTAAAGGTAACAATCAGCACTTTGAATTGTATCTGGAAAGACACTAGAAGCTAATGTTTTTATATGCTCCCCCTCCCCTTTTTTATCTGTAAGCTGCCCTGAGTCTCTCGAGAGTGGGCGACATACAAATCCTAATAAAGTGAAAGTGAAAGTGAAAGTCTTTGATTAAGTGGGCTTGAAGCAAAAATCAAATCCAGAGAGCTATGGCCATGTTAAGTTCCCAAACAACCAATTGTGGTTGTACTTACAACCACAATTGAGCCCAAAAATTGAATGAAATTAATGAAAACAGAAGAATAATAATCTATTGAGCAGGAAGTCCTCATTAAACTACCATAATTTGGGACTAGTAACTCAGTTGTTACGGGAAACCTCAACTGCGCTTATCAATTTAGTTCAGTTTTCCTTTCCTCTACATACTTGCAAAGGCAGGGGTGGGCTTCAAAAATTGCAGCAAGAGGTTCACTGCCCTGTTGCTGGGTGGGCCATGGTGGACATTGCCTAGTCGGCCTCCTGCACCATGGCAGGGGGAATATTTTTGCCTTCCTCAGGCTCAGAGGCTTTCCTCGAGCCTCCAGAAGGGTCAAAACTGCTTCCCCCAGGATCCGGAGGCCCTCTGGAGCCAGAAACAGGCCCATTTCCGGACTTCCAGAACTTTCAGCATTCCCCTGCCATCCACATGGAAAGACCTCACGGAGGCCGCTACGACAAACCCTCGCTACCACGCCCCTTCTCTTAGTAGCCTGTTAGTAAGCCTGTTTTTTGCCTACCCCAGGCTCCGGAGGCTTTCCTTGAATCTCCAAGAGGTCAAAAACTGCTTCCCCGGGCTCCAGAGGCTCTTCTGAGGCCAGAAACAGACCCATTTCCAGATTTCTGGAATCTCCAGTAGGCCCGTTTCCTCCCTCCCTGAGCTTCCACACCATCCCTGCACTTACTTGGCATGGTGAGCGGGCTTTGTGGAAAGTCCTGGGAGGGGAGAGAGGGGCAGGGTGGGAGGGGAATGGCCAGCCAGAAGTGACATTCGTGGGTTAGAACCCAAACTGGGGAGAATCCTAGCTAGAGGATCGCCCAAACCTGTGCGAACCCCCAACAGTCCACCCCTGTTCATAAATGTGAGACTTCAAATAAAAAAAGTCATAAAATTACTTTTTCATTCGTGTTATAACTCTGAATGGTGACTAAATGAGGCAGTTGCTAAACAAGAACTACTTTTAGTGGCATAAACCACAGTCTCCTAGAAACAAAGATCAACTTCATCCCAAATACTTCCTTCTTCTCTGCCATTCTACCCATCCAAGATATCCCTATGGTTCATTCTGGAATTTCAGCATGGTTGCAATAATTCTGTAAGCAAAATAAGTCCCTTTCAATTTTCTACCCTGTTTTCCCCAAAATAAGCCCTCCCCTGAAAATAAGCCCCTCCCCTAAAATATTTAACCGCATGTGAAGCCGGTCTCTGCCATTTCCTGTGGGGGAAGGGAGAGACATGCCCAATATCCTGCAGGCCTAGGGCTGTTGACCTCACTGTTGAGGTCCAGCCCCGATTAGAATGAATGTATGAGGTGTTGCTTTTTAAACCATTTTCTTTTGTTATGTGTTCGTTATGTGTCTTTTTTTCTCTTTATTTTTGTAAGCCGCCCAGAGTCCTTTGGGATTGGGCGGCATACAAATGTGGTTAATTAAATTAAATTAAATTAAATTCACCTTCCATCCACATGGAACGACCTCATGGAGGCCGCTAGGACAAACCCTCGCTACCGCGCCCCTTCTCTTAGTAGCAGCTGCCAAGCGCTTATTTCAGGGGTCAAAAGAAAATAGGACCCTGTCTTATTTTGGGGAAAACACGGTATCAATCAACATGTTTACATAAGTGATTCTGCTACTGAAGGCCTCAAATCTCAATTTCCCTTCCATTGTCAGAAATACTGTAATTAGTTTGCCATATCAAAAAACTCTAGTGGCTTTTAAGGTGACACTGAACAATACATCTAGCAATGAAGTCTTCAATGGAGATATAGCACAGCTACATTTAGGCAGAATAGTCATCAGGGACTTTGATTCTTTCAGTCTCTTTATGTAGTGAGTCATTTAAGAAGCATTTTGGCCAAAGAAAATGCTTTGCTAAAGCTTAAAGCCAGCTTATCTAAACATAGGAGAGTACCAGAAATGGTGCTTCCCCATAGTTTGGAAGAGACAAGATTTGGTAGAATTTTGGCCCGATGGTTGATGAAGATTGTAATCATGCTGCTGTCCCACAGAGCCATCACACCACAAACTATTAAATGCACTAGAAGTGACGGCCTTCGTATTCAGCATGAATGGTACCAGGCAGGTGACCTCCTCATTGGTGGAATGGTGTCTCATGTTCATTATCTGTTCCCTAAATTTTCTTTCACCCAGAACCCTTCTCAGGAGTTAATTCAAATTTCACTGTAAGTATTTGTTTCTTCCCATAATTTATACTATTAGTTTTGGTTTTAACCTAATGGTTCCTCTTAATTAAAATTTCTACTTATCTTACAGATAGTTCTGTTGCTAAATGAGAATATTTGTGTCTTGAGGATGAAATGGATCCTTGGTGCTCTCTAAGCTTAGAGAGCACTAAGGACCCTTCAGTTTTATCATATCTGTATCTAGAGATGAAAGATGAGAGATGAGAGAGAGAGAGAGAGAGAGAGAGAGAGAGATGATAGATAGATAGATAGATAGATAGATAGATAGATAGATAGATAGATAGAAGAGAGAGAGAGAGAGATATGAGAGATTCACAGAATTTAGAATTACTGAAGATTGAATTTAGAGTCTATTCAGTCTTCTGTGATTCTACATTTTTAAGAGAAAATGTTAACATGATGTACAGAAACATATTGGTTTAAAAATGTGGAGGACAACAAATGGAATTTGTTGATCTAGGATGAATTAAAACCCTTGATTCAGTTAGCTACAAGGAAAAGGGCTGATATACATGATGGATGGATGGATGACTGACAGACAGACAGATGGTAGGTAGGTAGGTAGGTAGGTAGGTAGGTAGGTAGGTAGGTAGGTAGGTAGGTAGAGATATAGAGATATAGAGATATAGAGATATAGAGATATAGAGATAGGTAGGTAGGTAGGTAGGTAGGTAGGTAGGTAGGTAGGTAGGTAGGTAGGTAGGTAGGTAGGAGAGAGACAGGGGAGGGAGGACAGAAGATACATGATTGGGATAGGTAGGCAGATAGACAGATAAATGATGGAGGAGGGGAAGAGAGGGAGGGAGGGAGAGAGGAAGGGAGGAGGGAGGGGAGAGAGGGAGAGATTTACAGAATTTAGAGCTACCAGAGACTGAACAGAGAATCTCAATTTTAAGGGAAAATGTTAACAGAGGGAATCTCTTTTGCACGTACATGAAGGAAAATGCTTTCTTCACATGTTTAAAGATTGGTGTAATCTCTCCTTTTCCAGCTTATCCAGACTTTGTAAGTAGAATGTAAGCAGTTGATCAATTTCATTCTCTTGATAGCACTGATGGTGTTACCTAGCTTGTACAATAAAGCATCGGCAACAAAACAGCAAACCGCGAAGAGCACAAAGGAGAATAAATTTTCTAGTACTTCATTAAAAGGTAGACGTATACAAGGATTCCAGGAAATGTACTTTTAGAAGGAAATCCCTTATTCCAGTAGAAATGCCTCAAAACTGTTACAAGAGGATTTTCCCATCGCATTCAGAGAGATAAAACCTGATAGAATTATTTTGTGAAGGCAGATTGCTTTATTTTCAGCGTGGTGACAAAGTTCTACCAACATGCCTTGGCCTTAGTGTTTGCCATTAAGGAGATCAATGAGAATCGGCAGATCTTGGCAAATGTTACTCTTGGATTCCACATCTATGACAGCTACTCTGAATCAAAGATGACCTATCAAAGTGGTCTGGATCTGCTCTTCAAATTCCATACGATTGTCCCCAATTACATATGTCAAACTAAACGAAAAGTCATAGGCATCATTGGAGGACTGAGCTCTGATACGTCTTCACGCATAGCAGATATTTTTCACCTGTATAAGATTCCACAGGTAAGGATTTAATGCATCAGTTGAAGTATCAATCATAAATCATTCCCTTTGTTTGCTGCTTCTTATAATCACCCCAATGATTTCAAAGAAGATGCATACATGGATTAAAAAATACAAAAGCCAGAATAGAATGTGGAATTCTAGTATTATTACTTATGCATACATTACCTATAGTATATTACGGATATGGATATATCCAGAAACTGTGGTTGTAACATAGTCTTTTTTTATTTTTGTAAAAAGTCATAATTAATGTCAGTGTTCCAAATATCATCCAAAATTAAATCCGAGTTCAAGGCAAATCTTTCCTCAAAGTTCCAATTTATTAAGAGAGACATGTTGGTACATTTGTAGAAACCTGAATCTGAAAACTTCCTGAGGTTTCCACTCAGTTGAAAATTCATGATCTTGCCCCCACACCCACAAGTCCATCACATGGTCCAATCTTCCATTGCCACGCTGGCATCTCCACCCATCCACTTCCGGTCAGGTGCAGAGGTGCAGAGACAAAGAATGGCCTTGATTTCTAGAAAGGAATTTTTTTATTTTGAAGACAAATACATTTTACTCCTTACTTATCCCCCTCCCAATTACCCCACTAATGAAACAGCATAGTAAAATAAGAGTGAGTGTGACAGGCCACAGATTCAGCAAGGAATATGGCTGCAGGCCTGACAATTAACTTAGTTCTAATGGACATCATCTATGGCAAATTAAGTCTGAATGATACTTTCAGTAATAAAGCATCTGGGTTATGTAGCTAAATGGAAAAAAAATACTCATGATATATGTAAGGAAAAAAATACATTGTCTATGCTCTTAAATCAAACATTTACATAGATTTAAAAGAAGAAAGCCAGTGGCTCAGTGGCTAAGATGCTGAGCTTGTCAATCAGAAGGTTGGCAGTTCAGCGGTTCGAATCAATAGCACTGCATAATGGTGTGAGCTCCCGTTACTTGTTCCAGCTTCTGCCAACCTAGTAGTTCGAAAGCATGTAGAAATGCAAGTAGAAAAATAGGGACCACCTTTGGTGGGAAGGAACAGTGTTCCATGCGCCTTCGGCATTTAGTCATGCCGGCCACATGACCACGGAGACATCTTAGGACTTCTGCTGGCTCTTTGGCTTTGAAATGGAGATGACCACTGCCCCCTAGAGTTGGGAATGACTACCACATATGTGCAAGGGGAACGTTTACCTTTACTTTAGAAGAAAATGATCTCCTTTTTTACTTGATTTCAGTGGGACAAATAAAATGAAAATGGTTCCTTACTAAAGATGAATACAAATAAAGGGATATAAATTTTCTTGTGTTCTTGGCTGTGTGCGTGTGTGCATGCACTCTCACACATGTGCACACGTGTGTGCCTTCAAATCAGTCTTGACTCTGGTGACTACCTTGAGAAGGAAGGCCCTGCAATTTCCTTGACAAGATTTCAAAAATGGTTAGCCATTGCCTGCTTCCTAGGGCTGAGAGGAAGAGTGATGGCCTGAGATTACCAGCTGGCTTTATACTGTATCTCAAGCAGGACTAGAATTCCCAGTCTCCTGATTTCCAACCTAATGCCTTAACCACTATTCAAACCAGCTGCTTGAAGGAGCCTTATCTGTTTTAAACGGCATTTTACTGCTTTTAGACATGTTGGCTGCATTACCATTAGCATAAAATCCATTGAACAGAAGTCCTAAAACAGATACGAAAGTATATGTTTATATAAATTATGTTTGGGATTCATCCGGAAGAAGAAATAAAACTGGAATCAAATGTATTGTAAAGAAAGAGCAGGGTGAAGAAGGAGAGCGCAAAAGTTGGCTTGAGACTCAATATTAAGAAAGCTAAGATCATGGCATCTGGCCCTCTCAATTCCTGGCCAATAGATGGGGAAGAAATGGAGGTAGTGACAGATTTCATTTTCCTGGGCTCCAAGAACACCGCAAATGGGGACTGCAGCCAAGATTTAGATTTAGATTTTTTTTTAGATTTTATTGAACATTTATATGCCACCCTTTTCCCTGAGGGGACTCAGGGCGGCTTACAACAATGGGGGAAGGGAGTGCAAGACAAGACTTAAAAGAAAAAAAACGTGAGTAAAAAATTAACCCTAAAAACACAACATTCACTCAACATTCGGGCGGGGTGAGAATAAATCCTATCCCCAGGCCTGACGGGATAGCCAGATCTTGAGGGCTGTGCGGAAGGCCTGGACTGTGGTGAGGGTACGGATCTCCATGGGGAGGTTGTTCCATAGCGTCGGAGCTGCAACTGAGAAGGCTCTCCTCCGCGTAGTCGCCAGTCGGCACTGACTGGCGGATGGAATTCGGAGGAGGCCTACCCTGTGCTATCTGATGGGGCGCAGGGAGGTAATTGGCAGGAGGCGGTCTCTCAGATAAACTAAAGAAACTAAAGGACGCTTGCTCCTGGGAAGGAAAGCTATGGCAAATCTAGACAGCATACTAAAAAGCAGAGACATCACCTTGCCAACAAAGGTGCGTATAGTAAGGTGACCAGACGTCCTGCTTTTGGCAGGACAGTCCCGCTTTTTAAAAATCTGTCCCGTGTTCCACTGCGTTTTTAAAAAGTCCCGATTTTTCAGTTGGCCGCACACGTGGCAAGAAAACACTGTGTAGCAGTTTGCAATTGCCGCACTGTGATTTCTACTGTCACAGGCTCCGGAAGCTGGGGAGGTCCTTTGCAGGCAGCTAGAAGTGGCCACCTGCAAAGGATCTCCCCGGACTTGTTTTGATGAACGCGGGGTGACTGACGGTAGTTTGCGCCGGATGCGGCCCCCCATGGCAGCAACGCCTCCCCCTCTGCTCAGAGCACCTGAGCTGGGCACCACATTACCCCTGCCGCCGCTGCCTCTTCCTCCGCCATGCTTTTGAGAAACCCTGGGGCCTTTTTTCCTGCTCCCGCCCCCTCTGCCGCTTTTGGCTCTTCAAAAGCATGGCAGAGGAGGCGGTGGTGGTGAAGGGGTAACGTGGTGCCCAGCTCAGGTGCTCTGAGCAGAGGAGGAGGTGGTGCCACCGCTGCCACGGGTGTGGGCACCAGTGGGAGCTTTGGCAGCTTCACTTCAGCCACAGCGCCGGGCGGCAAATGTGGTGGTTCTGTTGGAGGCAGAGGCGGCATATAGACTAAATTTTTAATTAAGAACCACCACCCCAAGTCAATGGTGTCCCGCTTTACCAATGTTAAAATCTGGTCACTTTAGCATATAGTCAAGGCTATGGTTTTCCCAGTTGCAATGGATGGCTGTGAAAGTTGGATCATAAGAAAGACTGAGCACCAAAGAATGGAGGCCTTTGAAATCTGGTGCTGGAGAAGACTCCTGTGAGTCCCTTGGACTGCAAGGCGATCAAACTGGTCAGTCCTAGAGGAGATCAACCCTGACTGCTCTTTAGAAGGCCAGATCCTGAAGAGGAAACTCAAATACTTTGGCCACCTAATGAGAAGGAAGGAGGACTCACTGGAGAAGAGCCTCATGCTGGGAAAGATTGAGGGAAAAGAAGAATGGGATGACAGAGAATGAAGTGGCTGGATGGAGTTACTGAAGCTGTAGACATGAGCTTAAATGGACTCCAGAGGATGGTAGAGGACAGGAAGGCCTGGAGGAACGTTGTCCATGGGGTCGTGATGGGTCAAACATGACTTTGCAACTAACAACAACAACATACACACATATTATGTTCCTTTCTCATTCTCATGTTTCATTTTTTCTTCCCCTAGATTTCTTATGGGTCATTTGGATCTAAAGTCACTGCTGAATCACATTTCCCTTCCTTCTACCATATGGTCCCAAATGAAGCCCTTCAGTATGAGGGTTTAGTCCAGCTCCTTCTGTATTTTGGCTGGAAATGGGTAGGACTCCTCACCATAGACGATGAAGCCGGAGAACATTTCTCAAGGACTCTGGAGGAAAAGCTTTTGCAGAATAGAATCTGTTTAGAGTTTGCGGAGGGATTCGACCAAATTATACATTTGGGTGACTTTCTCCAAATGGTGGACCAAATAGTGAGTCACATTCCCATATTTACAGAGAACAAAGCCAGCGCAATCATCGTGTATGGGGAAACCATAGCCTTTATTTGGCTGGCATCTATCGCAGTGGCCACAAGTCTCCTTCCAACCGATTCCAAAATGGAAGAGAAAATCTCTACGGGAAAAGTGTGGATCACAACTGCCCAGATAGATTTCACATTGCACCCTGTGCATAAAGGACTTGATATCCAGATGTTCCACGGGGCTCTTTCCTTTGCAATTCACTCCAAACAGATTCTGGGCTTCCAGAAATTTCTTCAGAAAGTTGAGCTTACCGATGCAAAGGGAAACAACTTTATCAAACAATTCTGGGAGCAAGCATTTGATTGCTATGTTCCCAATTCTGACCAAGCGAGGAACATCGAGGAGGCATGCACTGGAGAGGAGAGCCTGGAGGATCTCCCTGCGTTTTATTTTGAAATGAGCATGACTGGCCACAGCTACAGCATTTACAATGCGGTTTATGCATTGGCACAGGCTTTACACGCTGCTCATAGATTGAAGCCCAGAGGCGTTAGCAGGAAAGAAGCTGAGGAGTCATTCCAGAATGTACATCCCTGGAAGGTAACGTTTATGAAACTTGCCTGGAATTCTCTCCATCAATATAATAGAATGGTAAAATAATCAAATTTCTCATTGCAACTCTTCTTAGTTAATTACGATAGTTTGTTCAAAGATCGCAGTGATTCCTCAAAGTAACCACTTTGACAAATGAATCAGTGGTGGGTTTTAAAAATTGTTCAAACCTACTCTGTGGGTGTGGCCTCCTTTGTGGGAGTGGCTTGCTGCCCATGTGACCGGATATGAAGATGCTGATGACACTTGTCAGAACCACCTTAAATTACCTCACACACAGCACTGGCATGCATAAGAATATGATGTAAACTTGTTTTTTAAAAGGAATCTTTGGTTTGCGTTAAAACAACTTCAACACACACAATGTTCTGATTGCACCACAAACGCAGTAGTCATCCTTACCTTTCACAGAGGCACTGAGTTGTATAAATATGAGCATGATAGTGTAGAATAATCATATCCAAGGAACAGTGGTGGGTGTCAAAAAAATTTGGAACCTCTTCTGTAGGTGTGGCCTGCTTTCCGGGTCCACTGGTGGAACCTCTTCTAACCGGTTCGATAGATTTGATGAACCAGTTCTATCGAATAGGTGCGAACTAGTAGGAACCCACCTCTGAAATGAACCAAGGACTTGTCACAATGGGAAGTTGTCATACAGCAAAATATCGCATGATTTTATTGCTCAGCAACAGCAATTCTGGCAGACCCAGTTGCCATAGTTAAACTGAGGACCAAGCAGGTCGTAAAGCAAGGCCCTCACATGATTACAATATAATAGCAGAGTTGGAAGGGACCTTGGAGGTCTTCTAGTCCAACACCCTGCCTAGGCAGGAAACCTTGTACTGTTTCAGACAAATGGCTATCCAACATCTTCTTAAAGACTTCCAGTGTTGGGTCATTTACAACTTCTAGAGGCAAGCTGTTCTGCTGATTAATTGTTCTGTCAGGAAATTTCTCCTCAGTTCTAAGTTCCTTCTCTCCTTGATTAGTTTCCACCCATTGCTTCTTGTCTTACCCTCAGGTGCCCTGGAGAATAGTTTGACTCCCTCTTCTTTGTGGCAACCCCTGAGATATTGGAAGACTGCTATCATGTCTTCCCTAGTCCTTTTCATTAAACTAGACATACCCAGTTCCTGCAAACGTTCTTCATATATTTTAGTCGTGGACTTCTTTTCTCTGTTCATTTTCTAAGACTCACTCTACTCCTAATTATCTGGCAATCCTAACATTCCTTAAACAATTGAGGCCTGATAGCAGAGAAATTAAGTGATATGCATCACAACTGATTCATTTCCATAAGTAGTGCCTAAAAAGCTAGATCAGGCGTCAGCAACCCGTGGCTCTGGAGCTGCATGTGGCACTTTCATCCCTCTGCTGCAGCTCCTGTCACTCACAATATGTGTCACAACTGCCAATGTGTGGCACCCACCGGGACACAATTTATTAAGCTTTTTAACCCCTGGTAGATTTTGTGGCTACCAATCTTTTATTTTCTGTGGGAAACTGATCCAAATGGCTCTTTCTTTAAGGTTGCTGACCCCTGAGCTAGATGCGACTCATTTAGCAACCATTTTTTCTTCAAATTTTCTCTTTTATTGGCAGATAAATTATTGGAGATAATAGCTCTTTAATAATACTCTTTTCCATACCGTACCTCACTCTGTCTCTTATTAGCTACATCCATTTCTGCAGAGGATTTCATTCAACAACAGTGCTAGTGATGAAATTGCATTCAATCAACAGGGTGAATTAGTAGCTGGATTTGACATTACGAACTTGGTCACATTCCCAAATAAATCTTATGTAAAAGTCCAAGTTGGGGAGCTGGATGCTCCACGGAAAACCTTCCTGATTCAGGAAGACCAGATCCAGTGGAACCAGAAATTCACTCAGGTAGGTGTCAATGGCATGATCTTCACTGACAGAATTCATGACACATGCTTAGACTTCCCATGTGTCACAAATCAGCATATGATAGATATAGTTTTAATAAGAGCTGTAAAAATACACCTCCAAACTCTCTTCAAAGTGTCTTGGAAAAAATGAATCAGTTCTGCAGGTTAATTATTGGTAGTTTTCTTATTTAACTGATAACCCAGCGTTGCCTGAGTATTCATTTACCCCAATCCTGTATTAGACAGGAATGGCAATGTCAAGTGGAAATGTAAGTGCATAATAGGCAACTCCACTGTGCTGTACAGTAGAAGCAATTTTAAGGTACAACAGGCTGTATCTTAACAGAACACACAGCTCGAGGGGTGTTAAACATGTCTTACCCCCACAGTATTTTTTTCCCAGAGATTAACTCATATGTGTACCAAGTTTGGTTGAAAGTGCTCAAGGCATTCCAGAGTTATGCTAGAACATACACACACAAACATACACAAACACACACACAGCCATTTCTAGATAGATAGATGATAGATAGATAGATAGATAGATAGATAGATAGATAGATAGATAGATAGATAGATAGACAGACAGACAGACAGACAGACAGATAGTAGATAGACAGACAGACCGTGGCACGACACAACCGCGCTCAACAAAATAGCGGTGATAAAACTGTGTCGCTAAAGCCTCAACGTCATTACCGCGCGTCATCACCGCCGCAACAACAGCGCGGCGACAGAAGGGCGCTTTAAAACAGCGTGGCGGCAGAAAGCCGATTTAAATTAAGGTAAGGGTTAGGATTAGGTTTAGGGGGTTGCTTTAAGGTTAGGTTTAGGGTTAGGTTTAGGTTTAGGTTTAGGTTTAGGTTTAGGTTTAGGGTTAGGGTTAGGGTTAGGGTTAGGGTTAGGGTTAGGGTTAGGGTTAGGGTTAGGGTTAGGGTTAGGGTTAGGGTTAGGGTTAGGGTTAGGGTTAGGGTTAGGGTTAGGGTTAGGGTTAGGGTTAGGGTTAGGGTTAGGGTTAGGGTTAGGGTTAGGGTTAGGGTTAGGGTTAGGGTTAGGGTTAGGGTTAGGGTTAGGGTTAGGGTTAGGGTTAGGCTGAGTGCTTCGGAAAGCGCAGATTTGCCCTCCGCCCTTATGTCAGTGCGGTAAGGTCGCATTTACTTTAGCGATTCAGATGGCACGGATTAGCACTTGCGCTTATGTCTCCGTGGATAAGGGCTTCGTGGTATTGTGGTGGAACCCAGACAGACAGATACATACAATACAATACAATACAATACAATACAATACAATACAATACAATACAATACAATACAATACAATACAATACAATACAATACAATACAATACAATAGCAGAGTTGGAAAGGACCTTGGATGTCTTCTAGTCCAACCTCCTGCCTAGGCAGGAAACCTTATACTGTTTCAGACAAATGGCTATCCAACATCTTCTTAAAGACTTCCAGTGTTGGGGCATGCACAACTTCTGGAGGCAACTTCTGTTCCACTGATTCATTGTTCTAACTGTCAGGAAATTTCTCCTCCATTCTTGATTTGATTTTGATTTTGATTTTACTTTATTTGTATGCCACCCTTTTCCCTGAGGGGACTCAGGGCGGCTCACAATTCAAGGGGAGGGAAGGACAAACAAGTTACAAACATGAAGACATCGTTAAAAGAAGCGCAACAGTCATACCATTCGAGCGGGGTTGGAGTCTTTAGCCCCAGGCCTGTTGGGACAGCCAGGTTTTAAGGGCTACGCGGAAGGTCTGGAGGGTGGTGAGGGTACGAATCTCCATGGGGAGTTCATTCCAGAGGGTTGGAGCAGCCACCGAGAAGGCTCTCCTCTGGGTAGTTGCCAGTCGACATTGGCCGGCTGATGGAATTCGGAGGAGGCCTAATCTATGGGATCTTATTGGCCTAGTGGAGGTAATTGGCAGTAGGCGGTCTCTCAAGTACCCAGATCCAATACCATGAAGGGCTTTGTAGGTGACAACTAGCACCTTGAAGCGCACCCGGAGATCAACAGGCAGCCAGTGCAGCTCGCAGAGGATAGGTGTTACGTGGGTGAAATGAGGTGCACCCACGATCGCTCGCGTGGCCGCATTCTGGACCAGCTGAAGTCGCCGAATACTCTTCAAGGGCAGCCCCATGTAGAGCACATTGCAGTTCTCCAGCCTACAGGTCACAAGGGCACAAGCTTGTACTCAATCCAGATAAGACCGAGTGGCTGCTGTGCTTCCCTCCCACTAATTGGCCAAGTGTTCCATCTCTCAGGCTGGGGGGTCAAATACTACACCCCTCAGATAGGGTCCGCAACTTGGGAGTCCTCCTGGACCCACAGCTGACTTTTGAACATCATTTGTCAACTGTGACCAGGGGGGCATTTGCCCAGGTTCGCCTGGTGCACCAGTTGCGTCCCTATCTGAACCGGGAGGCTCTCACAACAGTCACTCGGGCCCTTGTGACCTCTAGGCTGGAGTACTGCAATGTGCTCTACATGGGGCAGTGGTGGGCAGCGGTAGTCGCAACAAAGGAGCAGGGACGTAGCTCTGGAGGTCCGAGAGTCCAAGTCGAAGTTCGTAAACAAAGTAAACAAAAAGAGCCAGGTGGTAAAGATGGTAAAAGAGGGAAGGCGACTCCATAATCATTGAAGTAATGCAGGAGAGGGGGGGCGCCTGGGGGGGGCGTAACAGCGACAACAAGCCTGCCGAACGGTCCCCTTTGGTGCCATCCGAGGCAGCTACCCCCTCCCTGGCACAATAGTTCCCTGTTCAATCCAGTCCAGAATGGCTCTACTGGATCTCCCGCCCGAGGAATAGAGTTGTTTCTCTCCTTAATTAGTTTCCACCCATTGCTTCTTGTTCTGCCCTCAGGTGCCTTAGAGAATAGTTTGACTCCCTCTTCTTTGTGGCAACCCCTGAGATATTGGAACACTGCTATCATGTCTCCCCTAGTCCTTCTTTTCATTAAACTAGACATACCCAGTTCCTGCAACCGTTCTTCATATGTTTTAGTCTCCAGTCCCCTCATCATCTTTGTTGCTCTTCTCTGCACTCTTTCTAGAGTCTCCACATTTTTTCTACATCGTGGCGACCAAAAGATAGATAGATTTGTATCATATTGCAGAAAGCAAATATGTCTAAGTACTCAGAGTCATTGGGTAGTGTCAGTTTGCAAACTGAGTGAATGAATGAATAAATAAATAAATATGAATCAATCAATCAGAAAATCAATGAATAGGCAATCCTTTGCATTAGCCAAGGCAAAAATGTGATATTTTACTCCTGAATTGTGTGTGTGAAAGTTAAAGGGACTTGAGCTAAAACCAACTTTTTTATGGATATAAGTATTTTGGTCATAGTCCTTGTTAAGCAGTTGCCTCACACAGTGATTCTTTGCAATTACATGCAAACATAAATTCTGTTCCTGCAAATTATTCCACGGGCAAGGCAATAGAAGGGAGAAGGCTATAAGATCTGCCCTTTTATCTGACTTTCTCCTTAATCCAGTTCCAGAAACCTTCTCCATTGTCTGGGCCAGTGGTGATACACCCGTGCACCAGTGGTGGGTTTCAAAAAATTTTAGAACCTCTTCTGTAGGTGTGGCCTGCTTTGTGGGAGTGGCTTGCTAGCCATGTGACTGGGTGGGAATGGCTTGCTGGCCATGTGACTGGGTGGGCATGGCTTGCCAGCCATGTGACCGGGTGGGTGTGGCCAACTTGTAAAATGTGGTGAAACTCACTTAACAACACTCTTGCTTAGCAACCAAAATGTTGGCTCAGAAACTCTGGCATTTGAAGCACGCAAGTCTTAAAGCTGTCAAGTTACAAGACCCTTGCTCCCCTAACCCTTTAGAAAAAAAACCCAGGGGTGTTCAAACTTGACAGCTTTAAGAATTGTGGACTTCAACTCCCAGATTTCCTCCTCCAGTCATGTTGGCTCAGGAACTCTGGCATTTGAAGCACACAAGTCTTAAAGCTGTCAAATTACAAGACCCTTGCACCCCTAACCCTTTAGAAAAAAATCCAAGGGTGGTGTTCAAACCTGACAGCTTTAAGACTTATGGACTTCAACTCCCAGAATTCCTCATCTCGCTCTTCATCTTGATGATGTGCGGATGGGCAGGGGGAGGGAGCTGGAACTGGTTCTAAACGGCACTGTAGATTTGTGGAACCTCTTCTATAGAAGAGACTAGAACTGGCAGGAACCCACCCCTGCCGTGTGCACACGCTCGCATGCGTGCACAGCGCTTCTGCAAATGCACAGAAGCATCCGGGTGGGTGGGTAGAGCCTCTACCGGTTCACCCGAGCTGGGCTGAACCAGGAGCAATCCATCTCTGGTCTGGGCTGTTAGATTCCCATCCTTCTGATGCTGTAAAGCAAAGGAAACCTGAAATGAAATAATAAGCACAGCCATACTCATGTGATTTTTCACTTTGTGACTGCTTTGCTTAATGGCAGAATTACCAATTCCAATCACTAAGTTACAACTACCTGTATGCCTCAATTGCTCCCCAATACCTGGTCCATCCACATGCTTAGAAATGTTAAATACTGGACATTTCATTTACCATAAAGCAAATTCTAATACTGTGTTCCTAATAATGATCCCATCCTATTTTTAAATAGGTGCCACCTCTTTCCTTATGCAATGACCCTTGCCCACCTGGATACCAAAAGACAAAGAAAGAAGGGGAAAATTTTTGCTGCTATGATTGTTCTCTATGTCCAGAAAGAATGATCTCAAATCAGAAGGGTAAGAAAAATAAGATAAAAATATAACTGCCGTCTTATTATTATTTTATCATAACTGCAAATTTTACAGTGCATTTCAGTATTTATTTTTTACTTGCAACTTTTAACAATACAGCAATCAATTTATTTTTTTAAATGCACATGTGCATTAGCATTTTTACTGTGAATATCCATGGGTGTGTCTCAGTGATGCAATTCAAAAAAATTCACTTTGATGGGTGTGGTTTGGTGGACGTGGTCTGGCTTGGGTGGGTGTGGCAGGGGAAGGTTACTGCAAAATACCCATTTCCTCAAAATACACTCATTTCCACTGAGCCAAGGTGGTGCAAAATACACTCATTTCCACTGAGCCAAGGTGGCACAGTGTTTAGAGTGCAGCACTGCAGGCTACTTCAGCTGACTGCAGTTCTGCAGTTCAGCTGTTCAAATCTCACTGGCTCAAGGTTGACTCAGCCTTCCATCCTTCCGAGGTGGGTAAAATGAGGACCCGGATTGTTGGGGGCAATATGCTGACTCTGTAAACTCAAAATTTCCACTACTGATTCTCCAGAACTGGTCACAACCTGCTGAATACGACCTCTGATGTGTGTGCAGTCTTAGGAAATCAAGCCAGCAATTAAGGGTTGCAGATAAATTGACAAGTTCTGACCTAGGTTTCCTTAAAAAGCATGAAGCAGAGTCTTGGTCCCGGCAAAACCTCTTTTATTTACAAGACTGTGAATTCCTTTCATTCACAGTCAGCAAGGCTTAGCAAACAGTCTTTCAGAGGAATGTTTATCAACACGAACCTTATCTCACTTGGCAAGCTGCCAGATAGCTACTTTCCAAATGCAGGGCAAGGCAATACTTGGCACAGGGTCTCTTATAGCCACAAACAGACCTTTCCACTCTTGAAATGACCAAAGGAATGACTTGTTTCCTGCAAAAGCCCACTCCTCATTCGCTCCTCTTTTGTTTCCTATGGGAGGAGCCAATCACCTCCACGGTGTGGCTTTACTCCCAAGTAGACCCTGCTTTCTCAGTTGTTCTTGGCTTCTGGCAGTTCTGTGCATGCGCACACTGGGAACAGGTCCCAGCTGTTCCTCTGTCTCACTGTTGTCTAACTCCCTCTCTGCCTCCAATGTAGAGTCCTCATCTGAGCTTTCCTCAGGACTCACCCATGTTCCTTCCCAACCACCTCACTGTCTGACTCTCTGCCAGCTCCTCTGACTGCCGGTGGGCCACAACAGGGCATTGCAAGCAGATACTTTGGAGTATAAGTGGGTTGGAGTTGATGCTATAAAGCAGAGCTGTCAAACTCATGGGCCGTGGTCCAGATGCATCATGAGTTGGCCATGCCCATACCCGGTTTAGCAAAGGGGGGTAAAGTCCTGATATGTCATGTGATGCCACCATGACAATGTGAGTTTGACAGTCCTGCTGTAGAGCATCAGCCAGCAAGAAGTAATATGGACTATGATTATCATTATGGTGATATGGACTATACACTGTTCCATAGTATTTGAAATACATTCCAAAACACATGTGACCAAAAGATAAAGTAGCTTCCAGTCCAAAAAATGATTGGCGTTCTTTCCAAACAATCTTATCTTCTTCTGTTTTCAGACATGGAAAAATGTAAGGGTTGCTCCAAGGATCATTTTCCAAATGAAGCTCGTATAGAATGTATTCCTAAGAAGTTGAACTTTCTGACTTTTGAAGAATCTTTGGGCATCACTTTCGCTGCTTTGGGTCTTTTTCTCTCTCTTACTACAGGACTTGTCCTTGCAATCTTCATTAAGCAACGGGATACTCCTATTGTCAAAGCCAACAACCGCAACCTCACCTACGTGTTACTTATCTCTCTCCTCCTTTGTTTCCTCTGTTCAATTCTGTTCATTGGACAGCCCAATAAGGTGACCTGTCTCCTCCGACAAATGACATTTGGCATCGTCTTCACTGTTGCTATTTCTTCTATTTTGGGCAAAACCATCACAGTCATTGTAGCATTCCTAGCATCAAAACCAGGAAGCCTATTCCACAAATGGGTGGGGCAAAAGTTGGCCTATTCTATTATCTGGTTTTGCTCCTTCATTCAACTAGGTATTTGTATTGGTTGGCTGTGTACTAATCCCCCATTCCCAGATTTAGACATGCAGACACTACATGGAGAAATCATAGTTGAATGTCACGAAGGCTCCATCACCATGTTTTACTGTGTCTTGGGCTACATGGGCCTCTTGGCTCTTCTCAGCTTCACTGTGGCCTTCCTAGCCAGGAAGCTGCCAGACAGTTTCAATGAAGCCAAGTTCATTACTTTCAGCATGTTGGTTTTCTGCAGTGTTTGGCTGACCTTTGTCCCCACCTACCTGAGCACCAAAGGGAAGTACATGGTGGCTGTGGAGATCTTCTCTATCCTGTCTTCTGGTGCTGGTTTACTGGGATGCATCTTCATCCCCAAAATCTACATAATTATATGGAGACCAGAGCTCAACACTAGAGAGCATTTAATACATAAGAAATAGAACACGAACAAGACTGAATCTCAAATGTGCTTTTTCAAAAGACAACTGGACTGTTTTTTTCCTTGATTGTGATGGCGGGGGAGGATGGAAGGACAGGTACTGACAGTTGAAACTGGATGGTGAAGGGAAGGAAGGCATTGGTGGGATTCATCCAGTTTGGGCTGTTTGGGTGAACTGGTTTTTAAATTGCTGGCTGGCCTCGCCCCTTCTAATTTCTTTTTGCTCCCAGGTGGCTGCAGGGAAGCCTACCAGACCCAAAACAGGGCATAGGGGGGTGGCACTCCCCTGCCGCAGCCCATTTTTGCTCCCAGGGGGTTGCAGGAGGCCAAGTGCTGTGTGCCATGCCCCCTGGCCATGCCCACCATGGCCTTGTCCACCCAGTCAGTCATTAGGGCAGAGAACCAGTTGTTAAATTGTTTGAATCCCACCACTGATGGAAGGATAGGTTCTGAAAGGATGGAGGAAGGGGAGATGGAAGGATTGTATTTCCTTGATGTCCTCTGGTCTTTAGCATTCTCTAGTAGAGCTCTCACAAGGGTTTATCTGTGCCCTCAGTGTCATCTGAATCAGAGTGTAATTGGTTGTGGCATTTTGGCACTGCTGCAAGAGTTGTGTGGTAGACTGGGAATAGGTGATGTCTTATCCCTTCCCCAATGTTGAGAGAGGACTGCTCAATATTAACATAAATGGTCTTTGTACCACTATTTCAAACCAATGATCCTGTTACGTACTGATGTGTCCCACCCCCTTTCTGTCAATAAGGCATGGCGTTAGTTGATTGGTCTATTCTGATGACTGCATTCAGGCGGGAGAATTGGCACGTTCCTATTGGTTAATGCTCTGAAAGCTGGGAGTATAAAAGAGCTGTCAGAGCGTAAGTTCTTGTTCTTGCTATGGTTGTCGTTTCAAAATAAACCTGTTACATCAACACAGGTCTCCTCATTACCTCAGACACTAAACATATAATAGATCCTCTCTATCCAGAATGTGGACCTTGCTGTCTTTAAAAGTCAAAACAATAGAATATTTCTCCCCAAACTCAATTAGTACCAAAGAGAAGATCTATTAGGAAATATATTATCCATACACCATATTTTTCAGAGCATAAAACACTCTGGATTATAAAACGCAGCTTAGCTTTTGGGGAGGAAAATAATAAGAAGAAAAATTCTGCCTTTGCCTATCAGCATCCATGGTGCTCAGCTGACACATGGTAACAAGGTCAGCCAATGAATAGGCATAGCAGCTAAGTCAGCCAATGAGGGCTATTTGGACTCTGAAATTTGCCATGTGAACAACAAGGAGACAGGAAGGAGCCTGGCTTAGCTGAGAACTGAAAGTGAAACTGCTTGTGTTTTGCTTGTATTTACTGCTGCCTGGCAAAAACTGCTTTTGCTAATGTATTGTATATTATTATTAGTTTGAATCCTGCTGAATCAGTTACCGTGCTCTCTGAATGTGATTGCTGCTGCAAACTCTGACCATCCAGGTCGGCTTTAGTACTTATTGCAGCCTGATTCAGCACAGCTGATTGGCAGGTGGATTGGACCCCCAATCAGTTGTTCCAGGCTGCAGGGATTGCCACAGACCATCGCTGCCTCCATGCCTCATGTTTTCGGCCTCGGGGGGGGGGGGGGCAGGGCTACATTCGGTGTATAAGATGCACCCAAATTTCCACCCTCTTGGGGGGGAAGGGTGCATCTGATTCTCTGAAAAATACGGTAGCTAATAATCTCAGGTTCAGGAAATCAGGAGGTAGAATAGAGCTCAAATTTTTTTTCCAGTTTATTTCATGCTACCAGTTCACAAGAATCTGATCTAATGGTCAAAGCAAACTGGCACCAGATAAGAGTCAATGGACTTCAAGGGGGATGGAATTTGGTCTCTAATGAGGATTTAACGACTCCAAACTGATAATGCATTTGACCTTGCCCTCAAGTTCAGCTTGGTCATTTACAAATAAAGTATGTATAAATTTGAGCTGTTTTCACCATGGATGTTTCAAACAGGTACATAAAATGTTTCTGTCCAAATTCCAAAGCACACACAAGACTTATTTTCCAAAGCACCAGAAGACAAGACAAGAAACAAAGAATAGAAACTAATCAAGCACAGAAGCAACCTAGAACTAAGGAAAAACTTCCCGGCAGTGGGAACAATTAATCAGTGGAACTACGATATTTTTTCTGAGTATAAGATGCACCAGAGTATAAGATGCACCAATATTTTGAAGAGGTAATTTTTTTTAAAAAAAAAATTGTGCACTCAGCAGACCTCCCAAAAATAGCCAGTTTTTCACAAAAAGGGGCCCATTCTTTGTCAAAAAAAGGCCATGCATAGCCTTTAGGAGGCTTGTAGAGTGCTGGGGGGGGGCAAATTCGAGCAAAAACCAGCCCATTTTTTGTGAAAATCAGCCCATTTTTTGTCAAAAAAGGCCATGCATAGCCTATAAGTGGTTATAGAGTGCCCCTGGGGGCTGAGGAGGCAAAAACAAGCAAAACTCACCCCATGTTTTGCTCATTTTTGCCCTCCCTAGCCCCCAGGAGCACTCCGGAAGCCTCCTAAAGGCTATGCATGGACATTTTTGCAAAGGGGGCAGGGTTTCGGAAGGAAAAAATGCTGTATTCAGTGTATAAGACGCACACAGATTTTCTCCCTCTTTTTTGGGGGGGGGGGAGAAAAGTGAATCTTATAATCCAAAAAATACGGTACTTGCCTTCAGAGATTGTGGGTGCTCCATCACTGGAGACTTTTAAGAAGAGATTGGACAGCCATTTATCTGAAATGGTATAGGGTTGGATTAGAAGACCCCGAAGATTCCTTCCAACTTTCTATGTTCTAAGACTAATCTTTTAGGAAATAAATTACCCATGTGTTCTGACCCCCCTCGTCCCACACCAATTATGGGAAGATTATAGTGTTCTGTGCACCTTTGGCATTTAGTTATGCTGGCCACATGACCACGGAGACAGCTCTGGCTCTTCGGCTTTGAAATAGAGATTAGCACCACCCCCTAGAGCCAGGAACGACTAGCACATAAATGCGAGGGGAACCTTTACCTTTACCTAATGTCCTGAATGAGTAGCTGGGGGTATCTCAAGTCTTCTCATCTGTCTGCAAAGGCTAGAGGGTTGAAACATGCCAGATTGTGGGTGTGTCTGTATCATAAGGCTGGTGCCACAACAGAGACAGCATATTGCAAAGTCACACCAGATGTCATTGTTTAATAGAGAGGATCTGGAGCATGCCAATCTATGGAATCTGGTGGAATAGGCAGAAACCTCTGGCTGACCAGTATCCTGAATTCACCCACAAACATATTTGTGGCAATGTACATTGCACCACCACAGTGCTAAACATTGAAGGTTGATGCACCCAAAATTGTGCACACCATTCCATTCTGGACCAGCTAACACTTTCAAGCAGTTGTGGTTATTTTTGTGATCATGGTTTTTTACATCATACATGGCGTTAATCCAATTGGACAGTGATGTAAGGATAATTAACCATGAGGGAAGCCTCCAAATTCCATTCAACAGATCACTCTGTCCAATTATAGACCTCAAGTTCATCAAACTCGCACAGCAAATTGAGAAAGTTTCTTGTGGCATCTTACAAACATGTTTGCTCCAGCAGTTCTACAAATAAGAATGCCTAGTTATCACAGACACTGTGATTAAGTCGCCAGGTCAATCCTCCAGTGGCCTTCAAGATAATTCTGAAGGAAATACCTGTGACAAACTGCAGAATCAATATAAACCTCCTGTATATTGTTCCCAGCTGAGGACCCTTCCTCCAAACTGGTTGAAGTGTTTTACAGCCATTACGGAGCCAGTAAGGGAACGGCTGCCAAACCTGGGGGGCAGTTTGCTCTTCACAGCACAAATCATATTTTTAGACTGCATATCAGCCAATCCCTATCGGCCTATTGCCCATTCCGGAGTGGAGAGATTCTCCAGACTTCAAAAAGTGAGGCTACCTACATGGCTGTACACGTGGAAGGTATACAAGGAAAACCATCTTAAAGGAAATGTATAAAATGTATTAAAATTCTTCAAAATTCGCAAAGCTTGAGGATCAAGAGAAAATATTGTGATGGACATAATCTGCTGATGCTTTTTTAAATTATGAGCAAAGAAAGAGCCTAAAAATCAGGTATTCAAATCAAGAGCAACACTTTGAGTATTTAGGCATTCAGACATAAGGTAAAGGTTCCCCTCGCACATATGTGCTAGACGTTCCCGACTCCAGGGGACCGTGCTCATCTCCGTTTCGAAGCCGAAGAGCCAGTGCTGTCCGAAGATGTCTCTGTGGTCATGTGGCAGGCATGACTAAACACCGAAGGTGTGCGAATCGCTGTTACCTTCCCACCAAAGGTGGTTCCTATTTTTCTACTTGCATTTTTGACGTGCTTTCAAATTGCTAGGTTGGCAGAAGCTGGGACAAGTAACGGGAGCTCACTCCGTTATGTGGCACTAGGGATTCGAACTGCCGAATGGCCAACTCTTCTGATCGACAAGTTCAATGTCTTAGCCACTGAGCCACCGCATCCCTTTATTCAGACATAGAAGAAGCTGAAGGTTAGGAACAGATCAAGTACTGAGACATGAGATATTCTTAAAACAGATCTCAACACAGTTGTTCTAGCAGTTGCTCTGCCGACCTCTTGCTTGAATCAGGGCTTCTGACAACATCAGTACAGAAGAAGTGAAATGAGCAGGAATGTTGGGCATTTTTGCGATATTACTGTTTCCTGAATGGGCCATGAAGGTACAACCTCTGAATTGCATGGGAGATAAAGCCATTCGAATTCCCCACGAATGGTACCAAGAGGGAGGACTTCTCATTGGTGGATTGATGTCCCATTTCCATTACCTCTTCCCCCAAGTTATTTTCAATCGACATCCTTCTGAGGAATCGGTTAACATACCATTGTAAGAAATCACTCTCTTGCCTGATCTTAATCTAACCCTGCTCTCTTCTTGCCATCTCTGTAAAACAGAAAGGTGGCATCATCGTGTGATAACGAATAGAAATGTCTGATCCTTTGTCACAGCTTAATAACTAGAAATAAATTAACTCAGCGTCCTATTTTAGACAATTGAACACAAAGCCAATAGACTAGAACCCTGATAGCGAACCTATAGCACGCGTGCTAGAAGTGGCATGCAGAGACATCTCTGTGGGCATGTTCCCCATCACCAGCTCCTCTTTTAATTTCCAGCGCACACAAGGGAGTGCTGGAAAATGGCTGAAAACCGCCCCAAAACAGGTTTTTGGCCCGAAAAACAGCCAAAACAACAGGCATCCACGTGCCAGGCAGCTGGTCTTCGGGATTCTGGTGCGACGGTGCGCATATATGCACACGCATTCACAGGTGTTCTGGTTTGGACACTCGGTGCTGAAAAGGTTTGCCATCACTGGACTAGGGCAAGCAGCTATTCTATTGAGAACTGAACCCTCTTCCTGGTTGGAGAAAAAAAAAGCATCAGCCATAATTCACCTTAACATAAAAAGTACTATAATATTTTAGATATACTCTTTTCTATCCTCAGCCTTTCCTTAGACCAGTGGTTCTCAACCTTCCCAATGTGGCGACCCTTTAGTACAGTTCCTCATGTTGTGGTGATCCCCAACCATTAAACTGGTGTCTCGGTTCCTAAGACCATCGAAAATATGTGTTTTATGATGGTCTTAGGTGACCCCTGTGAAAAGGTCATTCGACCCCCAAAGGGGTCCCAACCCCCAGGTTGAGAACCGCTGCCTTAGACCATTGAGTCCAGCAATGCATTGACAGTGGACTGAAAAATAATTTCCAAAACTTTGGGGAGGCATTAGTTATTCATGTCATGACTGCCATTTTTTAATGTACCGGTTAAACTTTTGAGGTCCACTTGTCCTGTTTCAAAATATCTCCAGGCTTCTTGCAATCTTAGGAATGAGCAATGCAATGGGGCGATACAAACATTCTCCAGAAGGGTAGAAACACAGATTGTTCTATACTCACAATCTTCTCTGAAATTCTTACAGCAGAAACAATTCTCCATGGGAAGAAACCTGAATTTCTAAATAGGTGGCTGGGATTCTCAGATGCATTGCTGACCTAGTCTGAAATATTTACTCATAAATTAGTTACACTCAGCTCAGATTCTCACTGAAAAATCAACCCAATCCATTTTTTTTCCATCTCAGTAATTTCTTCAAAGTTTTGGCGCTCATCTTCTGGAATGATTTAATGATTACTGCTGCTCTCCCATACAATTGTCATTACAAAGAGCAAAATGTTTTTACAAGATTGAATGGTATTAGCAGATTGTGCAGTAATTAATAAGGTGAATGTGTTCCAATTGTAGATCAAATGAAAATTGATAAAGGACTAAAATTCACATGGAAAAATTTAGATAAAAATAATCTCTCCTTTCTAAAGCCTGGATAATATGAATTTGTGTGTGTGTGTGTGTGTGTAGACTCTTTCACATGATATTTATTCAGCAATTTCAGGAATTTATATCTCCCTTTTATCTTTCATGGTTCAGCCAATAGTTCTAAACGGACCACATGTCATTATATTAAACCACACAGAAGAACTTACTTTAACTTTTCTGGGTATCGCGGTTTAAGAATCTATTAAAGTGTACAGTTCAACAATCCACTTTATATTGAAGGTGAATTTGAGGCAAAAGAGACAAACTGCAAAATTCAACAATACAGTATCTCCAATACATACAATAATGGGGCAGTCTAGGAAAGGAAAAGCACAATATATTTACTTTGTTTTCAATATCATTTATGATTTTTTTTCCTCACTGAGTATCTCTTTAATAGCGTAATGCATAGCCCAATCCTCTTTTGAAGCAGATCTTTTTTTTATTTACAGCGTGGTAACCAAGTTCTACCAACACCTCTTGACTTTAGTCTTTGCCGTGAAAGAGATCAACAAGGATCCTCCCATCTTGCCCAACATCACTCTTGGATTCCACATCTATGACACCTATTCTGATTCTCGAATGACCTACCGTACCACTCTGGACCTGCTTTTTAAATTGCATAAAATGGTCCCCAACTATATTTGTGGAACCGAAAAGAAAATTGCGGGGATCATTGGAGGGATGAGCCCTGAAACGTCCATACGCATGGCAGAAATATTGCAGCTTTTCAAGATCCCACAGGTTGAACTATAGATTAGCCAGGCAGAATGGAACAACTAGCTGTGGCCAACTCATCATTGCCAACTCATCATTGCCAACTCATCATTGCCAACTCACCATTGCCAACTCACCGCAGTACAACTTGTCACAAGACAACTCAACATGAGATAACTATTATTAATAGTAATATTAATGATACTAAGAGGGGAGAGGCTCTAGAGTACAGTTATCTTCAATTAAGTTATCCCTGGGCAAGTTGTTCTGCAGTGAGTTGACTGTGTCATGTTGGTAGTGACCCTAGATTAAGATGAGTGGACTTGTGAAATTGCTATCACAGAGATTATCAATCTATATTTTTCCCTTCAAGGAACAATTTCATGGTTCATCAGTGAAGAGATGTAGAATTAGATAAGAAACAATGTAAGGTTCAGAGGTGACACAGTGGCTCAGTGGCTAAGACACTGAGCTTGTTGATCAGAACGGTTGGCAGTTCGGCAGTTCAAATCCCTAGCGCCATGTAATGGAGTGAGCTCCCGTTACTTGTTCCAGATTCTGCCAGATTCTAGCAGTTCAAAAGCACATAAAAATGCAAGTAGAAAAAATAGGGACCACCTTTGGTGGGAAGGTAACAGTGTTCTGTGCGCTTTCAGCGTTTAGTCATGCCAGGCACATGACCACGGAGACGTCTTCAGACAGCGCTGGCTTTGTAATGGAGATGAGCATTGTCCCCTAGAGTCGGGAATGTCTAGCACATATGTGCAAGGGGAACCTTTACCTTTTAAGGTTCAGAGTGTGATTAATATGAATTTTGCTTCAGGAGATGGCTGCTTTCAGCAATTGCAACATACAGAATTTTAGAGCAAAGTTGAATGTGTGTGGTTATGATACTTATCTGTTGTGGCCCAGCAGGAGCTGTTGGAGCAGTGGGGAGGAGACAAGGGTGTGTGATCCTGATGTCATGCATTGGAGCAGTGGGGAGGAGACAAGGGAGGTGATCCTGGATGCCCGGCAACGGCGGGCAGATCGACGTAGAGAGCAGCTACGCAGTTACAAAAGATAATTGGATCCAGGTGATTATAATTAGGCTCCTCTCAAGATTGTATTTAAAGAGAGACTGGGAGGAGCCTGATTTTGCAGGATTCAATGTCATTCCTAACGCTGGAGAAGCTGTTATCTGTTGAAGTCTGAGTTGCTGCCAAGGTTCTTATCTGTTTGTTATGCTTGGCTTTCAGCCACCGAGGTTTTGGTTTCTTGCTAATAAAGTACTGAGAAATTCCAGTTAAGCTTGTCTCGGCATTTGTTACTGGATGGAGGAGGGGTTCAGAACACTTATCATTGCTGCTTTGTTTTCAATTCATATATTTTAAGATCTGGGTTTTCTATTGACAGATGTGGAGGACAACATATGGAAGAATGGTTAACCTGGGGAAAAATCAACATTTTGTATCTTTAAATTCAAACAGCTTAGCTAGAGCAAAAGACCTGAACTAGGTGGATGAGAGACAGAGAGGCAGATTAATAGACAATTCACTCACTCCTTCCTTCTTTCTTTTAGATTTCCTATGGTTCATTTCAATTGACAGTGGCTGATGAATCACGTTTCCCCCCTTTTTATCGCATGGCCCCCGATGAAGCTCTCCAGTACGAGGGTTTAATCCAGCTCCTCCTGCACTTTGGATGGAGATGGGTAGGACTTGTCATTGTAGATGACAAACATGGGGAACATTTCATACAAACTCTGGAACCCATGTTCTCTCAAAATGAAATCTGCTCCGAATTCACCGAAAGGGTTGAGAGAAATTTCCATTTTTATGAATTATCTGGGATAATTGAACAAGCTGCGCAGCATATTACCATTTTCAAAGAGAAAGTGGCCAATGCAGTTGTCATATACGGAGAAAATATAGTCTTTATGTGGCTCGCCTCTACTATAGTGCTGACCAAATTTATTCTCCCAACAACTTCTGATTTTTTAGAGGACTTTTGTACGAGAAAAGTGTGGATCACGATGGCCCAAAATGACTTTACATTACATTCCTTACAAAGGGTTCTTGATATGCAAATGTTCCATGGGGCCATTTCATTCTCAATTAGCAAAAAAGAACTTCCAGGTTTCCGACAATTTGTACAGGCTGTCACCCCATCTGGGGCAAATGAAGATGGCTTTATGAGAGATTTCTGGCACCAAGCTTTTGACTGCATACCACGCAATCATGGTGCTTCTCAAGGTGAGGAATGTACTGGAGAGGAAAGGTTGGAGGACCTTCCCGCACCCTTCTTTGAAACTAGCATACTTGGTCATAGTTATAGTATCTACAATGCCGTCTATGCTTTGGCTCAAGCCTTACATGCTGCTCACACAATTAGGACACATCAGAAGAGACAAAAGGATGGGGATCAAATGCGGTCAAAGATTGTAGAACCTTGGCAGGTAAGATTTCCCCTCTCTCAATGCTCTTTTAAAAGATTCTTCATGGTTAAAACTGAGTGGCAGGACTTAATTCACCAATAGATCATTCTAGGCCAGCTATCCGAACATCACTGATGTTCACCTTTCTTCAACATTCATACATTAGAAACATTGTCCCAGTGGTGAAATTCAATTTTTTTTTACTACTGGTTCTGTGGGTGTGGCTTGGTAGGTGTGGCAGGAGAAGGATACAGCAAAACCCCCATTCCCTCCCCACTCCTGGGGGAAGGATATTGCAAAATCTCCATTCCCACCCCACTCCAGGGGGATACTCAAAATCTTCATTTCCACCCCACTCCTTGGGGAAGGACACTGCAAAATCCCCATTCCCTCCCCATTCCTGGGACAAGGATATTGCAAAATCTCCATTCCCTCCCCACTCCAGGGGAAGGATGCTGCAAAATCTCCATTCCCACCCCACTTCAGGGGAAGGATATTGCAAAATCTCCATTCCCAGCCTACTCCAGGGGAAAGATACTCAAAATCTTCATTCCTTCCTCACTCCTGGGGGAAGGATATTGCAAAATCTCTATTCCCACCCACTCCAGGGGAAGGATACTCAAAATCTTCATTTCCACCCCACTCCTTGGGGAAGGACACTGCAAAATCCCCATTCCCTCCCCACTCCTGGGGGAAGGATATTGCAAAATCTCCATTCCCACCCCACTCCAGGGGGATACTCAAAATCTTCATTTCCACCCCACTCCTTGGGGAAGGACACTGCAAAATCCCCATTCCCTCCCCATTCCTGGGACAAGGATATTGCAAAATCTCCATTCCCTCCCCACTCCAGGGAAGGATGCTGCAAAATCTCCATTCCCACCCCACTTCAGGGGAAGGATATTGCAAAATCTCCATTCCCAGCCTACTCCAGGGGAAAGATACTCAAAATCTTCATTCCTTCCTCACTCCTGGGGGAAGGATATTGCAAAATCTCTATTCCCACCCACTCCAGGGGAAGGATACTCAAAATCTTCATTTCCACCCCACTCCTTGGGGAAGGACACTGCAAAATCCCCATTCCTTCCCCATTCCTGGGAGAAGGATATTGCAAAATCTCCATTCCCTCCCCACTCCAGGGGAAGGATACTGCAAAATCTCCATTCCCACCCCACTCCAGGGGAAGGATACTGCAAAATCCCCATTCCCTCCCCACTCCTGGGAGAAGGATACTGCAAAATTTCCATTCCCACCCCACTTCAGGGGAAAGATGCTCAAAATCTTCATTCCTTCCTCACTTCTTGGGGAAGGACACTGCAAAATCCCCATTCCCTCCCCACTCCTAGGAGAAGGATATTGCAAAATCTACATTCCCAGCCCACTCCAGGGGAAGGATACTGCAAAATCTACATTCCCACCCCACTTCAGGGGAAAGATACTCAAAATCTTCATTCCCTCCTCACTCCTTGGGGAAGGACACTGCAAAATCTCTCTTTCCACACCAAACAATGGATCTTCAACTTTCTTCTGCCTTTCTAGTTCTCTGCCCTAGATTTTCTTCCCATTGCTGCTTCTTATTCTTTCCAACTACCTTTCTGAGTTATCAGCGAACAATATCATTTAGTACAATTTTTAAAAAAAAATCTAACATGGAATATGGTCGCTATCGTGCACGCTTATGTGCTCACCCCCATAATTTAATCCCCTCCTGCACCATGCCCCCTGCGCCTGTGTTCATGCCCCCCCCTCTGCCCTGTACATGCGGGCATGGGTTTCTTGGAATCTAGGGAAGGTGAAAATAGCCTCTCCTAACACCCAACCTGGGAGCCCTCCAGAAATAGTAATGGCCTGGTCGGTTGGTTTTTCACCCTCCCCAGGCTTTCTCAAACTTCCGGTTACACCTTGGGCAGTTTTTCACTCTCTGGAAGTTTCAGGAGGTTTCTCTAAAACCTCTGGAGGCTGAAAAACAGCCCAACACGGAAAACGGAAGTCCATTCCCAAACTTCCGGTTTGCACATGGGCTGTTTTTCGCCCTCTGGGGGCTTCAGGGAAGCCTCCTGAACATTCCAGAGGATGTAAAATGGCCAAAAATCAGCTGGAGCTGACAAGGCAACACCTCGCATGCTTTCAAAAATGTGCCATAGGTTTGCCACCATGGCACTGAAACATATAAAGAATGGTTGCAGGAATTGGGGATAACTAGTCTAGTGAAAAGAAGGACTAAGGACGTATGATAGAAGTGTTCCAACATATGAGGGGCTGCCACAAAGATGAGTTTCCTAGTTTCCAAAGCACCAGAAGGCCGTGACCTGACAAATGCACGCAGGACAATAGCGTGCCGACGAAACCAAGGCAAGAGAACCGCGATGTCATAAACGCGCCCACAACAATGCGCCGACAAAACCGCACCCACAAAACGTGATTTAAGTTAAGGTAAGGTTTAGGGTTAGGGTTATTAGGTTGTTATTAGTTGTTTGTTGAAGGCGCGCTTTTGTCAGCGCGCTGTTGTCGGCACGCTTCTGTGCGCATTTGTCGGCGTGATTTTGACTTTGCGGTTTTCTCGCCGCGGTTTCATCCGCGCGCTTTTGTCGAGCGTGTATTTGTCAGTGAACCCCAGAAGGCAAGAGAAGAACCAATGGATGGAAAGTATTTAAAGAGAGAAGCAACTTAAGAATAAGCAGAAAAATTCTAACAGTGAGAAAAATCAACTACTGGAATGGCTTGTCTTCGGAAGTTGTGGGTGCCCCATCACTGGAGGCTTTCAAAAAAAAAACTGGACATTGGTCTGAAATAGTATAGAGCCATGATGGCAAACCTCGGGCATGCGTGCCAGAGGTGTTACACATAGCAATCTCGCTACCGTTTGAGACACGTTACCAAAAAGGTTAACCATCACTGGTATAGAGTCTTCTGCTTGAGCAGACTGGATGACCTCCAAGGACCCTACCAATTTGGTTATTCTATATTCGATGTGCTCGTTAACCTTTATGCTTTTTCTCCTGCAAGCTCCACCCGTTCCTGCAGAGGATCTCCTTCAACAACAATGCTAGAGATGAAATTAAATTTAATGAAGATGGAACATTACAAGCCGGATTTGACATTGTGAACCTGATTACTTTCCCAAACAACTCTTACATCAACATCCCAGTTGGAGAAATGAACCCCCAAGCTCCTCCAGGAAAAACCTTCCACATACATTCAGACAAAATCCAGTGGCATCATGAATTCACTCAGGTACCATCAGGTGGCTCAGTATCCAAGCCACTGAGAGGTTGTTGATCAGAAAGGTCGGCAGTTCGGCATTTTGAATCCCTAGCGCTGCATAATGGAGTGAGCTCCCATTACTTCCTTCTCCCAACCTAGCCATTTGAAAGCGTGTAAAAATGAAAGTAGTAAAATAGGGACCACCTTTGGTGGGAACTTAACAGTGTTCTGTGTGCCTTCGGTGTTTAGTCATGCCGGCCACATGACCACGGAGTCATCTTCAGACAGCGCTGGCTCTTCAGCTTAGAAACCGAGATGAGCACCACCCCGTAGAGGTGGCAACAACTAGCACATATGTGCAAGGGGAACCCTTACCTTTGCCTTTTACCATTACAATGAAATGGACTAAAAGAATTAATTTCATATACACTGCTTTTTGTCCTTCCAGTCTTTTCTTTAGTCCATAGAGGACAACTAGCCCCTAGGCCCCAATTAAATTTCAGTGCATCTCTATCAAAGGTGTGCAAAACAGATGTACTACATTACTGGACTGCTTATTGATGGATACTCTCATTCTTTAAAGTGTTTAACCTTTAGAGTTTCTAACCTATAGGAATAAGGTGATAGGAATTTGAATATTGGTTGATTGGTTGATTGTTTAATTTATTTCCTGCTCATCTCATGGGTCAAGGTGACTGTGAGAAACATACCGGTGACAATTTTACTTGTGTGTCAAGTAACCACTCCATACGGTATATGAAAATGTGAATGTCAAGCTCAGAAAATCAGGAGTCCAAGGAGTTCAAATAAATATAAAGGTTTATTGCCTGCTGAAGGTCTCTGCAAGAATCTGAACTACTAACAGTCAAACTAAAATGGGTGGTAAATAAGCATCAACATAAACAAGGAGGGCTGAACTTACATCTCTTAGATCTCCAAACTGATGATGTCCTTGATCCCTCCCTCAGTCTCAGTCTGGCCATCTTCTACAGTAGGCTGTGTTTCATTAATTAGACATCAGCTAAACTTCAGTTTATTGCCTGATAAAGATCTCTACAAAAATCTGAACTACTAACAGTTAAACCAAGTTGGCGGTAAATAAGAATCAACGAAATCAAAGGAGGGCTGGATTTATATCTCTTGTGGGTGCAAAGAGATTCCAAACTGATGATCTGCTTCACCCTTCCCTCAGTCTCAGCCTGGTCACCCACCCACACAGGGGTGGGTTTCAACTGGTCCGCGGCAGTCTGCGCGGACCAGTTGGTCGGTAAACCTGGAAGTAAGTAACTTCCGGGAATGCCGAAGGGCCCACCCACCCGCCCGCGCTCCTTACCGATCTTTGGAGACTTCTGCGCTTCCATGCAGGCGCATGGCACATACAGCACCTGTGCAATTCTCTGTGAGCAGCTGGAGCATCGCGCAGGTGCTAAGACGCATGCGTGAACTGCACGCATGCACGAGGATGCCGCCGGCCCCATTCCAACCGTACCGGTTGGAACGGGATGAGCAATCCACCACTGCACTCACACTAGGCTGTCTTTCATTGATTAAACTTCATCTAAACTAGAAACAAATCAGTTAAGTTCCTGGTTTCGGCAATCATTTCCCAGTCAGATTGTCTTTTTTATGTAAGGACTATCAACAGTCTGATTCTTATTCATTGTCTGTGGAAGGGAGAAAAGGTTAATGCTCACCTTTTTGTTCTGTTCGGGAAACCATTTTCATGATTAAACCGTCTGAGTCTGCTTCATGGCAGGGCTGACTCTCTACTATCTCATTCAATTCAATTCAATTCAATTTATTAGATTTATAGGCTGCCCAATCCCAGGGGACTCCGGGCAGCTATTCATATTCATTGGCTGTAAGCAAAAACAAAAGACTAATACTGACCTCTTTGTTTCTTTGGGGATAGCTGCCTCCTTCCTCATTATGTAATGACCCTTGTCCTCTGGGGAAAATAAAGAACAAGATTGAAGGCCGGAAATTTTGCTGCTATGCTTGTGTTCGGTGTCCAGAAAAGATGATATCCAGACAAATGGGTAAGATTCGTGGCATACCAATTGACCCATGCTTAAAAGTTCATTTCTTCTACTTAACAAGAATTTCTTCAATTGTATTGCTTGGTGCATTGGTTCATCTTAAATTGAGAAAAGCAAGAGCTATCCTGTAGCCCACCTCTCTATCCTTGAGGTGAAGTTTAATCCAAGTGATGGGGAACCTTATGTAAAGCAAGCAGTCAATCAGAAGGACACTTCCTATTCTACTATCCTCTAGTGCAGTGATGGATAACCTGTTTGTCGCCGAGTGCCAAAGGCAATGTGTGCTCCCAGGTGTCCTCCACCCCTGCAATTGCACGTGGCCCCCATATGCACCCTGCCCCCATGCATGCACACACACCCATGGGTGCCCAACTCTTCGCGCATGCAAGTATGACCCTTCCACACATGCACATGAACCTCTTGCATGCTCCGCCCCCTTCACATGCACACACATCTTCCGCATGCACCCCACCCTCCTTGCATGCAAGGCAGAGACCCAAAAGCCAGCTCGCCGGCAGGAGGCACACACATGCATGGTGGAGCTGAGCTGAGATGATGACTCATGCGCCCGCAGATAGGGCTCTGTGTGCCATCACAGCTCTAATGCTACTGCCTGTCTTCCAGGATCTAAAATTTCTTTTTTCTCTTTTCCACTAGATAACAGACATTTAGAAATTTTTACATGCTATTGTCTTCCTCAGAAATGCTGTTAAAGCTAGTGCACTCCTATAGGCCAAGAGGATTCTAATGTAGGGAAATCTATATAATTTTTTCCCCTCAATGCTCATTTTATATATAGATAGACTAGAGAGTTACAAAAGACTTTACATCTTTTGTGTAAATGTTCTTTGCCAGAAACTCCAGAAAAGCAATTCTGGAACTTTCATTCTGTTCAGAAACTCTTTTCCTCTTTTTCAGACATGGAGAACTGTGCACGTTGTCCAGAGAATCAATTTCCAAATGAAGCTCATGATGAATGCATTCCAAAATCAATGAATTTCCTCTCCTTTGAAGAACCACTAGGCATTACTCTGGTTTCTCTGGCTCTTCTTTTTTCCCTGCTTACAGCTTTGGTGTTTACAATCTTCATTAAGCGACAGGACACTCCTATTGTCAAAGCCAACAATCGCAACATAACCTACCTTCTACTTACCTCCCTCTTTCTCTGTTTCCTCTGCTCACTTCTGTTCATTGGACAGCCCAATAAGGCCACCTGTCTACTCCGACAAACAACATTTGGCACCATCTTCTCTATTGCAATCTCTTCTATATTGGCCAAAACCATCACAGTTGTTGTAGCATTCCTAGCATCAAAGCCAGGAAGCCTATTCCACAAATGGGTGGGGCAAAAGTTGGCCTATTCTATTATTTGGTTCTGCTCCTTCATTCAACTAGGTATTTGTATTGTTTGGCTGAGTACTTCTCCTCCATTTCCAGATTTGGACATGGTGACACTCCATGGAGAAATCATAGTTGAATGTCATGAAGGCTCCATCGCCATGTTTTACTGTGTCTTAATCTATATGGGCTTCTTGGCTCTTCTCAGTTTCATTGTGGCCTTCCTAGCCAGGAAGTTGCCAGACAGTTTCAATGAAGCCAAGTTCATTACTTTCAGCATGTTGGTGTTCTGCAGTGTTTGGCTGACCTTTGTCCCCACCTACCTGAGCACCAAGGGGAAATACATGGTGGCTGTGGAGATCTTCTCTATCTTGTCTTCCAGTGCTGGTTTACTGGGATGCATTTTCATCCCTAAATTCTATATAATTATATTTAGGCCTGAGCTCAACACTAGAGAGCATTTAGTACATAAGAAATAGAAAAAGAACCAATTTTGAACAAGCAAATTGTTATGAGATCTTATTATCTATCTAATAGTTAACTGGATCTATACATACGGCCATCTTCATAAACATGAATAAAAAAAAGTAATCTGATGTGCAAACATTTCAAACACTTATGAGGTACATTTATTTCCAAATCCGTTAGTACATATAAAACTAATCTATTAGGAAATAAATTATGTAAACAGATAATAAAGTTAAAAGAGACATTGCTGCATTTGTCCTTTACATTAGAATTTCTCAGAGCCTGCTGTGTCTTTTCTGGAAGGGGATATTTATTTTGCTGGAAGATATTTCCCTTATGATTTAATTAATTTGTTCCATGTTAGTTTTCAATGTTTTATAAACCAATTTATTGTGGGAGGGAAAGAACTATGTCTATATCAAGATGAGCATTAGTTGTATTGACTCAATGGCAGTGGAGATGGTTTCTACACCAGCAGTTCACATCTTAGCATTGCTTGTCAGGGTACACTTCAGGACTTCTCCACCTAAGAGTTCAAAGCATGTTCTATACAAGTAGATAAAATAGGCACCACTTCAATGGGGAGACAAGGTGGTCTTCTGTGCAGACAGTCAGATTCCTGCCCTTTGAACCTTCCCAATTGGAGCACCCTTTTGCGAAGTGGATCCAGGGAGGGATCAATCTCAAGATTCACTGAACATTTGTTTCATGATTTTATTAACTTGTCAATATATAAAATACAAGTGGAAATGAAAATAATTGGAAAAGGGGGGAAGGAAAGGAGGAGAAAGAAAGAAATTCTGACTCTTTTTAGTGCAGTAGAATGAAATTTTACAGCATCAACATTTCAATTTTACATACTTAATATCAACTAGTCATTTCTATAACAACAATTTTATCTACTTAGCCAAAGTGAACAGTTCATTTTTTTCCATCTCAGGCACAAAAATCCAGAAACTAGCCATCTCTGCCAGTTCCATCAATTTTTCCATCTATCCATCTATTGTGGGAATTCCATTTTTGTGCATAAAGCATTCTTCAGCATTTCTTTTTTTTTCAACTTCTTTGCCCTTTAAGCCTAAAAGAAAAGCCTCTGGTTTAGTTTTTACATTCTTTTTGCAAATATTCTGTATTAAAATATGACTCTTCCCCAATATTTCTTTGCTGTCATGGTTTTAATTAAATCATGAGCCTCAAGCCAAGCTTCAAAAGAAAGCTAGTTATTTATTAGGAGCAATATGTCAACACATAGCAAGTGAAGCCAGCTCTGACCCTACATAATTTACGGCCCAAGTATGACCCTGTTTCCCCCTTCCCCCAAGGAGTGTCATAAATCACATACTTCAATAGAGCACTTTTGTGGGCTGTAGAGATCACGACCCTCTGCCTATTGCAGGTAACCTGGGAGACAGCCTTAAGAAAAATATATGTGGAATGTGCTTCTGGTTGTGGCTGCTGTGCTGCTCCATCAGTTCCCCCCACCTTTCTTGCTTATGGCAACTCGAGAGCAGGCCAGGGATGCTTTGAGAGTTGACATTTGCTTTATTACAAGTCCAGCAAAGATGACTAAAAGTTCTTTCCTCGCATTTACATTTCCAACACACTCTACATTTGAAATAGTTTTGCACATCTTTGACAGTTTATTGGGTGTTAAATACAACAATCCATTATTTTATTTAAAAAAATTCTTGTGTTAAAATTCACTGTAAGTTTTAAAACTTCTGTCCACAGATTTTCCTATTGTTCAAGCATTGTATTATACCCAGAATTCTTTGTCCCTTGAATCATGCAATGCTCCACACATTCATTCTCCAAAATCAATTTCACTTACAACTTATAAACTTTGGCTATAACATGTTCATCAATATTACAGAATACTATTCAAATATATTATTTTACAAATACAAACCCATAATTTTTTTAAAAATCTAGGTTAAACCTTTTTTCTCAAAAAAAAAGTCTTCCTGCAGTGACACCCAAAGAGGTAGCTTCAAAAGAAGCTGACTAGCCCGACTAGGTGGCTCAATGGCTAAGACACTGAGCTTTTCGATCAGAAAGGTCGGCAGTTCGGCAGTTCGAATCCCTAGTACAGGTCTCCTGCATGAGCTGGGGATTGGACTAGATGACTTCCAATTTCCCTTCCAACTCTGTTACTGTTACTGAGCCTTGTTCCAAACCCTTTGGATGGCATGCTTTCAGGGGTGGGTTCATGACAGTTCTAATCTCTTCTATAGAAAAGGTTCCACAAATCTACAGTGCTGTTTAAAACCGATTCCAGCTCCCTCCCCCGCCCGTCCGCACATCATCAAGATGAAGAGCGAGAGGAGGAATTCTGGGAGTTGAAGTCCACAAGTCTTAAAGCTGTCAAGTTTGAACACCCTTGGGTTTTTTCTTTTCTAAAGGGTTAGGGGTACAAGGGTCTTGTAACTTGACAGCTTTAAGACTTGTGTGCTTCAAATGGCAATTTCTGAGCAAACATTTTGGTTGCTAAGCAAGAGCATTGTTAAGTGAGTTTCACCACATTTTACAAGTTGGCCACGCCCACCCATTCACATGTCTGGCAAGCCACTCCAACCCGGTCATATGGCCACACCTACAGAAGAGGTTCTAAAAAATGTTGAAACCCACCACTGCACGCTTTACACAGTGGTTCTTCAAAATCAGCATTTATTTTAACCTTATTATACCGTAAGTGGATGGACCATCCAAATCCTAGTTCATGGTCTTCTAATTCTAGTAATCGTTTGTTTTGGAGAGTCACCTTCATCAACTTGATTTCATGCCACATCAGGGTTGTGTTTAACCTTGGGGGGAGGCGTGTGTGACCAGCTTGACATCACTTGTCAAGGGCACCTGTTGTGGCCAAGTGCTAAGGCATACTTCCCTCACACCCTCCTTCCCTCTCCTTATAATCTCCTTCCTTCCTTTTCTTCTTTTTCCTTCCCTCTTCATTCTTCTTTCTTCCTCTATTTTTTTTCTTTTTCCTTCCTTACTCTCTTCCCATCTGTCAGACTCTGTTTTGCTGCTTGCTTTTCGGCTGCCATTGAAACGGGGAGGGGGAGAATGGTATTTGGGTGAGGGAAATATTCTGTGCTGGAGTGACTGTAATAAGGGAGTTGTTCTCACCATCTACTGCACATGCTGCAGAGAGAGGGGTTGCCGCCAAGGCCAACTGTCTGGCATACCAACCTGATGGTGATTTTTGAAGATGTCTCCCACATGACACCTGTGGGGTTTTGGATTGGACTATGGGATGGGGTTACCAAGGGGAGGGGGTTGAGTCACATATTGAGAGCCGAGGTGGCGCAGTGGTTAGGGTGCAGTACTGCAGGCTACTTCAGCTGACTATTATCTGCAGTTCAGCGGTTCTAATCTCACCGGCTCAAGGTTGACTCAGCCTTCCATCCTTCCGAGGTGGGTGAAATGAGGACCCAGGCTGTGGGGGCGATATGCTGACTCTGCAAACCGTTTAGAGAGGGCTGAAAGCCCTATGAAGTGGTATATAAGTCTAACTGCTATTGCTATTGCTATTGATATTGATATCTATGATTATGCACGCTTTTGCCTCAGATCTTGCTTTGCCTAGCTACTATCTACTCATAACCAGTAAAAGTTCTCTTAATTCTAAAAAATGGAGTTGAGTGGTTTCTTTCTTGGTTATTGAGGGAAGCAGCCCTGACACCATCTTTCCTTCTTTCTCTTTGTCTTTCCTCTTTCCCTTTCTCCTATCCCTTCTTGGATGCTCAAATGCAAAAGGGAAAACATTTTTCCTTTTGTTTTGTTTATAGTTTGTTTTACTATCCCTCTCTCAGTTAAAATGGGGCTTGGTGGGGCCACACACGGGGGGGCTGAGCTCTGGTTTCACTGGCAGAGGGCTCAGGAGGCCATCGTGGCTGAAAATGGAGCCTGGGAGGCCCTCCTGAGCTCTATTTTCTCTGGCAGAGGCAACAGGGACTGGTTCTTCATTGTTTCCAGGGCAGCTCCATGGGTCAGATCTAAGCACCCTGCAGGCCAGATCTAGCTCTTGGGCCTTGAGTTTTATGCCCCCACAATACAGGGCTGTGATGGTGAAGCTAAGGCACATGTGCCACAGGTAGGACACTGAGCCCTCTCTATGGGCACATGAGCCGTCACACAGCTCATCTCCACTGTGCATGGACATGGGCCTCCTGCCAGCCAGCTGATTTTTGGGTCTCTGCCACGCATGCGGGAGATGTGTGTGCATGTACTGGAGGGATAGACAGTTGCACATGTGCAAGGTGCATATGTGGGAGTGGGGGTCGCGAACACATGCATAAGGTTAGGGAAGTGCGGGGGTGCTTCACCCACCCCACCTTGCACCTTGTTTTTGGTTTCGGAAGGCTTCAGGGAGCCCTGCTAGTCCCAAAATGGGCCACGGAGGGGTCACATGCATGCACAGGGGTGGGGGACCGCAAGGGGTCATACGTGCATGTGCTGGGGGGATGGGTCATATTACTTTATGGATGTAGACAGGAAGAAAAGATTATCCATCACTGGGTCTCTTGTTTGGGCAGGGGATTGGAGTAGAAGACCTTCAAGGTCCCTTCCAACTCCGTTATTTTGTTATTCTTACAAGGGCACTTTCAGCAGTTCAGATGTCTGAGAGGCAAACTCATAAATTCTGTAATAAATTCAGCCATTTTACCCCCAAGTAAGGTCAACGATTATGAATCTAAAATTGGATACTGTGTGCCTTCCTCTCTCTGTAGGCATCTTTGGCTGTATATTTGATTGAGTGATGTAGACAATTGATATAATCCTCCATCTTATATACATAGCCTTCGATAGTAGGCCACTTTGTAAAATTATAAACCTCCAGCTCAATTCCTCATCCTCCAAGAGTAAGTGGAACACGTTTCCTGTGGCATTTCAAAAACATCAGCATTTCTACAAGGAGGAATTACCAGCTCTCTAGCTATAACAAATACTATGATGAAATTACCAGATCAATTCTCCTGTGGCTCTCAAGATGATTCTCAGGAAATAGCAGGGGTAAATCAAAGAATAGATAAAAATCTTCAATATGCGATTCACAAATGAGGGTCGCTCCTCAAAACTGGTTGAAGTGTTTCTCAACTATCGTAGGATCAATAAGAAAAAAAGTGTCCTAAATTGGGTTTCCAGGGTTTTGTAACATTTCCTACCCATAGCATAAATTTATGTTCCTTCTGGATGTCCTGGTAATATTATTAGACTACTGATTATTTCCACAGTTGACAGGTTTCTCCTAAATTTCAGTAAGTGGAACTTCCTCCATTCTCTCACACATGTGAGAGATACCAGGACAACCATATCTGAAGAAGATCATTGAAATTCTGTTAAAATTTCACAGCGGGAGAACCAAAAGTAAATATTGTGTTGATCAACATTTATCATGCTTCCTTAAAGTGCTAGTGAAGAAAGAGACAATCAGTTATTTAGATCAAGAGCATCCAGACCCAAGAGAGGATTAAGAAAAGGGATCACATCAATTATCCAGGCTTGACAGATTCTTAACACAGATCTCAACGTAGCTAGCAGTTTTTCCACTATTTATAGTATCATCTTTGACTCAAGATTTCAGGCAACAGCTATACAGGATATATAAAAAAAGAAAAAAATGTTGAGTGTTATTGCCATATTATTGCTTCCAGAATTGGCCATGAAGGCACACCTCTGAAGTGCACTGGAAATGAAGCCATTCAAATTCCACAGGAGTGGTACCAAGAAGGAGAGATTTTAATGGGTGGATTGATGTCCCATGTTCACTACATGTTCCCTCAGATTTTTTTCAATAGACATCCATCTGAGGAATCGGTTAACATCCCTTTGTAAGCAATCACTCTCTCACACCTGATTTTAATCTAATCTTGTTCTCTTCTTTCCATCTCTGTAAATCAGAAATATTGTATCATTGTGAGTTAAAGAATATAAGTGTATGATGGGGAAATCTTTTACAAAGGCTTGATAAATAGAATTGTTTTGTTCATTCGTCATCCTATTTTCTAATTTAACCAAAAGACAATAGACCACATACTACATTGAGAACTGCAAACGATTCCTAGTTGGAGAAAAAAAAGCATTAATTGACCATAACATAAAAGGCTCTATAATATTTTAATAGGATAGGGTAGGATAGGATAGGATAGGATAGGATAGGATAGGATAGGATAGGATAGGATAGGATAGGATAGGATAGGATAGGATAGGAAACGATAGGATGGGATGAGATGGGGTGGGGTGGCATGGCATGATGTGGCTCGATGGCTCGCTGGCTGAGTGGCTCGGTGGCTCGGTGGCTCGGTGGCTCGGTGGCTCGGTGGCTCAATCGCTGAGCTTGTTGATTAGGAAGGTCAACAGTTCAGTGGTTAGAATCCCTAGTGCTGCGTAATGGAGTGAGTTCACGTTACTTGTCCCAGCCAACCTAGCAGTTCGAAAGCATGTAAAAATGCAAGTAGAAGAATAGGAACCACCTTTGGTGGGAAGGTAACCGCATTCCGTGCGCCTTTCAGCATTTAGTCATGCTGGCCACTTGACCACAGAGACGTCTTCGGACAGCGCTGGCTCTTTGGCTTTGAAATGGAGATGAGCACCGCCACCTAGAGTCGGGAACGACTAGCACGTATGTGTGAGGGGAACCTTTACATTTACCTATTTATTATAATAAGGTGACAATAGATTAAACAAGTTTATAGAGGACTAAAACTTGCATGGAGATTTAAGATGAAAATAATCTCTTTTCTAAGGACAGGAAAAATAGGAATTCTTCTGTAGACCTCTTTTACATAATAACTCTTCAGATATTTCAGAAATGGAATCCTTTGGTATAGTCTTTCAATACTTCCTCCTATTAATCTGAGATAACTCAATACTTTGTACTCAGCTATGTAGAAGACTCTTATTTTACCTTGCATGATCTATCACAGTTTAAATAACTGTTAAGTGTACAATTAAACATTTTATAGAAAGATATAAAACTTGAATGTTAAGAAACAAACTGTGAAAATTCCAAAATATCTCCAGTATACACAACAAGAGGTATAAGGATAAGGAAGAGGATAAGGAAGCAAAATCAAAACATATTTCAGGTTTCTTCCCCTTGCTGTATATCTTCTTTAACGAAAAAGAAGGACTGGGGATGACATGATAGCAGTATTCCAATATCTAAAGGACTGCCAGAAAGAATAGGGGGAGGGAGGGTCAACCTATTCTCCAAAGCATCTGAAGGCAGAAAAAGAAGCAATAGATGGAAACTTACCATGGAGAGAATCAAACTAGAACTAATGAGAAATTTAATGACAGTTAGAACAATTAGTCAGTGGAACAATCTGCCTCCACAAATTATGGGTGCTTCAACACTGGACTTTTTTAAGAAGAGGCTGGACAATCATTTGTCTGAAATGGTATAGATTCCCTGCTTGATAGGGAGTTGGAATAGAAGACCTCCAAGGTCCCTTTCCATTCTGTTGTTCTGTTCTGCTCTGCTCTGCTCTGCTCTGTTCTATTCTGTTCTAGTGGCATAATGCACAGTAAAATTCTCTTTTGAAACACTTTATTTGAAGTGTGGTGACAAAGTTCTACCAACACCTCTTGGCTTTAGCCTTTGCTGTGAAAGAGATCAACAAGGATCCTCACCTCTTACCCAACATCACTCTTGGATTCCACATCTATGACAGCTACTCTGATTCTCAAACAGGGATGTGCAGTCACTAGAGGCAGGGGAGGCGGGGCCTCACCAGTCTCCTGAGGGAAAGGAAGAATTTTAAATAATTTTTTTTAAATAATTAAAGCCAGGGTAGTTGCTACCAGATTCAAAGTCACGGTGGCTTGGTGTCTGCTCTCAGTGTTAACTATGGGAGGAGGCCAGAGAACTCGGGGCCTCTTTTGCCTAAGGAATTGTTCGCCTTTTAAAAGTTAAGGAGGAGTTAACAAGCGAACACTTTCATATGCAAAAGAGGCACTGATTCTCCCGCCTTCTGATCGGGGAGCAGCGAATCATGCCTTATGAGCTTACGTTGAGCACGCTTACGTTGGGCGGACAAGAGGAGAGTTGAGAGAGTTTCCACAGCTGGAAAAGGTGGATCAGATGGAGGGGGGGGTTCAAATTTATTGTAATTTAATTTGTAATTTGTAATTTAATAAAAAAATAATTTTTATTGTGAGGTTTGTGTGTGTGTTTGTTTTCTTTCTTCACAGCGGTGGGGTCGGAGGAGGCAGGGGGGCGAGGTGGCGGAGCATGGAAGCAGCAGGGACGTTCTCGCCGCTGTGTTTCAAAAGGCCAGGCGTCTCGCATTTATGTCCGCCATAAACACGAGACACCTGGCCTGTTGGACACAGTGGTGGTGGGGGAGGAATTGGCTGGGTGGGCTGGCTGGCTGGGGAGGGGAGACCCCTTTAAAGCCCAGCACCGAGCGGGGAGGAGGAGGCAGAGGAGAGCGGTGAGTCCAGGCAGGGAGCAGGTCGGGCGGGCTGGCTGCAGGCTGGGGCAGCAGGATTGTCCGTATGAGGAGGTGGGGGGGCAAGGCGGTGGAACGTGACGGCGGCGAGAAGCATCTCAGATGGAGCCGGGACACCCAGGGAGCAGGTCGGGCGAGGGGTCGAGCCCTTTCTGCTGGCTGCAGGCCGGGGCAGCAGGATTGTTCATCGGAGGAGGCGGGGCACAAGGCGGTGGAGCGCGACGGCGGCGAGAAGCAACACCCCCACCACTGTGTCCGACAGGCATCTCACGTTTATGTCCACCATAAATGCGAGACGCCTGTCGGACACAGTGCCGGGGACATTGCTTCTCGCTGCTGCTGTGGTCTTGCCTCACCAACGGTAACCGTCACCGCACGTCACTGTTCTCAAATGACCTATCGTACCACTCTGGACCTGCTTTTTAAGTTGCATAAAATTGTCCCCAACTATATCTGTGGGACTGAAAAGAAAGTTGTGGGAATCATCGGAGGGATGAGCCCTGAAACTTCCATACACGTGGCAGAAATTTTACAGCTTTTCAAGATCCCACAGGTTGGATGCATAGATGAGGATGGGTTGAATGTGTTTATCAGCTCGTGGTTTTCCTATCACAGAGCAATTTCATGGTTTATCAGTCAAAAGATGTGGATATAGTTGTAGTTTAATATATAGAGTTTGACTAAGTTTCATTTGTGTATATGACTGCTTTCAGAAATTGTAATATGAATCCACACTTAGAGAATTTTAGAACATATTTGTTTGAATCTTCATAATTATTGGGGCTACCACTACTGTCTCACGGATTTCAATCTGTATATTTTAATAGCAATAACAATAGCAATAGCAGTTAGACTTATATACCGCTTCATAGGGCTTTCAGCCCTCTCTAAGCGGTTTACAGAGTCAGCATATTGCCCCCAACAACAATATGGGTCCTCTTTTTACCCACCTCGGAAGGATGGAAGGCTGAGTCAACCCTGAGCCGGTGAGACTTGAACAGCCGAACTGCAGAACTGCAGTCAGCTGAAGTAGCCTGCAGTGCTGCATTTAACCACTGCGCCACCTCGGCTCTTTAAGCATTAAGCATAATGTACACAAGCATATTGGATTAATATGTAAAAATGTGGAGGACAACATATGAAATAAATGTTGACCTAGGATAAATTAAAAATCTTGATTACATTAACTACTGTACAAGAAAAAGGGCTGAGAATAGGATAGAATGGGATAGGATAGGATAGGATAGGATAGGACAGGACAGGACAGGACAGGACAGGACAGGACAGGACAGAATAGAATAAGAGTTGGAAGGGTCCTTGGAGGTTTTCTAGTCCAACCAAGTATTAACACTTCACATAAACTTCTATCCCTCTGTTAATGCAGCCTAGAACTATGTTGGCTTTTTTGGCAGTTGCAGTGCACTGCTGGCTCATATTTAAGAGATTGCCCATTAGGACTCCAAGTTCCCACTCACAGTTACTTCTGTTGAGCAAGATTCCACTTATACCGTACCTGTGCATTTTATTTTTCTTGCCTAAATTACCTTTTTCATCATTGAATTTTATTTCTCCAGATAGCACCCAGTGTTCAAATCTCTCAAGATCTCTCAAGATCCTTCTGTATCTTAAGCCTATCTTCTGGCATCTTGGCTATTCCTGCCAGCTTGGTGTCGTCTGCAAATTTGATGAGTTCCCCATCTATCCCCTCTTCCAAATCATTGATGAAGATGTTGAAGAGTACTGGGCTAAAACAGAGCCTTGGGGTACTCCACTGCATACTTCCCTCCATGTAGATGCAGTTCCATTGAGGACCACACATTGAGTGTAGTTGGTCAGCTAGTTATGAATCCATCTGGTGGTGATTCTGTCTTACCCAAATTTTTCTACTTTATCTAGTAGTAGTTTATGGTCTACTTTGTCAAATGCCTTACTGAAGTCCAAGTAAATTATATTCACCGTATATCTCTCATCCACTAATTTTGTCACTTTGACAAAGAATGCAAGGAGATTTATCTAGCATGTTTTGTTTTGACATGTGTTTTTGGCCCATGTTGGATTTTGTTTATTACTTTGTTTGCTTCTAGGTGTTCACTCATTCATTGTTTGATTATCTTCTCGAGAATTTTGCCAGGTATTGAGGTCAGGTTGATAGGTCTAGTTTCCTGGATCTACTTTTTTCTTTTTTTGAAAATGGGAACTACTTTAGCTTTAGTCCTCTGGTAGTTTCCCAGTGCTCCAAGATTTTTGAAAAATGTAGTCCAGTGAGTCTGAGATCACACCTCCTTGTTCCTTCAGAACTTTGGAGTGTAATCCATCTGGACAGCTGCTCACTTACCATTTTCTTCCCTATTTTAACGTGATCCTACTCTGTTTTTTGTGGTGCTGTTTTTGATAGGTTGGACAGATGCAAAAATGAGTTAAGTAGTTCTGCTTTCTCCATGTTGCTTGATAGGTAGGTAGGTAGGTAGGTAGGTAGGTAGGTAGGTAGGTAGGTAGATAGATGATGGATGGATAGATTAATATGATATGATCAGTGGTGGGATTCAAAAGTTTTTATTACCATGTGGGTGTAGCTTGGTGGACGTGGCTGGGTGGAAGTGGCAGGAGAAGAATACTGTAATACTCCATTCCCTCCCTACTCCAGGAGAAAGTTACTGCAAAATCCCTATTTCCTCCCAATCAGCTGGGACTCAGGAATCTGAGAATAGATGGGGGCTGGGCCAATCAGCGATGATATTTACTGGTTCTCTGAAGTACTCAAAATTTCTGCTACCGGTTCTGAAGAACTGGTCAGAACCTGCTGAATACCCCTTCTGGATATGATATGATATGATATGATATGATATGATATGATATATGATATATGATATATGATATATGATATGCAAGCCATGTCTCTAAACCAAATTAAAATATTAAATACCCATATTGTGAAACATGGGGTGATTTAAAATCTATAAAAAATAAAATGCATCCATTGATACTTTCACTTACTTTATTATTCCCTCTTGGTCATTCTTCCTTTCTTTCTTTCTTTTTAGATTGCATATGGTTCATTTCAATTGGTAGCAACTGATGAATCACGTTTCCCCCCTTTTTATCGCATGGCCCCTGATGAAGATCTCCAGTACGAGGGTTTAGTCCAGCTCCTCCTGTACTTTGCATGGAAATGTAGGATTTGTCATTACCAATGACAAACATGGAGAACATTTCATTCAAATTATGGAACCCATGCTCTCGCGAAACAAAATCTGCTCCGAATTCACGGACAGAATTGACAGAAATTTCCATTTTTATGAACCAGCGGACATGATTGACCGAATTGTGAGTCATGGTACTGTATTCACAGAGAAAACAGCAAATGTAGTTATTATACATGGAGAAAATACAGTCTTTATGTGGCTGGTCTCCACTCTACTGGTGACTTCAGGTTTTGCTTCGTCACCTCTTTCACAGAAAGATTCCATACAAAAAGTGTGGATCGCAATGGCACAAAATGATTTCACATTGCATGCCTTCCAAAGGGAGGTTGATATGCAAATATTCCATGAAGCCATTTCCTTCTCGATTTCCAAAAAAGAACTTCCAGGCTTCCAACAATACATTCAGGCTGTCACCCCTTCTGGGGCAAATCAGGATGGCTTTAGGAGAGATTTTTGGAATCAGGCTTTTAGCTGCTCAATACCAAATAAAGATGCTCCTGAAGATGGGGAGTGTACTGGAGAAGAAAGACTGGATGACCTTCTTGCCCCCTTCTTTGAAACCCACATCCTCAGAAGGAAATAGGGACAGGTGGCTACTGATTGGTCCCTCCCAGAGAGCTTTTAGATAGGGTGACGGGATGGGAATTTTACAGAAAACAACAGTTAAAGTTTGAAGAATTCTGTGAGTTCTATGAGCCTTGTTTTTATAGATACATATACATACATACATACCAGAGGTGGGTTCCTACCAGTTCGCACCTATTCGGTAGAACCGGTTCGTCAAATCTACCGAACTGGTTAGAAGAGGTTCCACCAGTGGACCTGGAAAGCAAGCCACACCCACAGAAGAGGTTCCAAAAATTTTTGAAACCCACCACTGGTCCTTGGATATGATTATTCTACACTATCATGCTCATATTTATAAAACTCAGTGCCTCTGTGAAAGGTAAGGATGACTACTGCGTTTGTGGTGCAATCAGAACATTGCGTGTGTTGAAGTTGTTTTAATGCAAACCAAAGATGCCTTTTAAAAAGCAAGTTTACATCATATTCTTATGCATGCCAGTGCTGTGTGTAATTTAAGGTGGTTCTGACAAGTGTCGTCGACATCTTCATATCTGGTCACATGGGCAGCAAGCCACTCCCATCCTGTCATATGGGCGGCAAGCTACTCCCACAAAGTAGGCCACACCCACAGAGTAGGTTCGAACAATTTTTGAAACCCACCACTGATACATACATACATACATACATACATACATACATACATACACACACACACGCACACACACACACAAACACACACGTTTGACTGAGTTTGTCTTTCCTCTTAGAATTTTTCATCAAGCAATTTTCCATATGATTTAATTAAGTTTCTTCATTGAGGTTTTCAATAGTAGTAAGAAAATAATTGGGTCACTACCAAGATAGATAATAGAAAAAAACAGACTGTGAGCAAGCTTCAAAATTCATTAGATTCTTGAGAGGTTTTCTGACTTCTTAAATACCATTGGTTTTTTCCCACCAAAGCTGATAATATAATCATTACAAACTCTTTACCTCACTCCCAGCTAAAGTGGGAGATGCATGGTGCCATTTGAGCATTATTTAATGGGTGATGCTTGATGACATGAAGCTTTAAGTGTACCTCGGAGTATAAGATGCACCGGAATATAAGACGCACCAAGGTTTTGAAGAGGCAAATTTTAAAAAAGGTTTTGCACTCTGCAAACCTCCCCAAAATGGCCCATTTTTCACAAAAATGGGCCCATTTTTCCCCCCAAAAAGGCATGAATAGCCTTTAATGTGCTCCTGGGAGGGGGGCAAAAACGAGCAAAAAACGGGCCCATTTTTTGTAAAGAAAAAAAGGGCATGGATAGCCTTTAGGAAGCTTATAGAGTGCTCCTGGGGGCGGGGGGAGGTAAAATTGAGCGAAAATAGGCCATTTTTTACTCATTTCTGCCCTCCCCAGCCCCCAGGAGCTCTCTAAAAATTTCCTACAAGCTATGCACGGCCATTTTGGTGAAGTGGTGGCGTTTTGGGAGGCAAAAAATTCAGTGTATAAGACACACCCAGATTTTCAGCCTCTTTTTTGAGGGAAAAAGCTGTGTCTTATACTCCGAAAAATACGGTATATCCAGATGAAACCTTTGCCTTCTTGTGGTTTTATCAGATAGATTAGAAAAGGAGAAGATAGCATAGTATAGTGGCCAAAATTGAACCCAGGTAAACCAACCAAATCACTTTGAAGATATAACATTATTTTATTTACATGAATACAAGCAATGACTCAATATATTCTGCATCCCCAGCAAAGCTTTTGATATTTTGCTGAGCACACATAAGCAAAAAGCAAATTAGGGTTTATATACTTTTGCATTCATTAAAGCAATACAACGGAAAAAGCTGATACAGAAGAAATTATAGGTGACAATGGAATATTTGAGAGAACCCCATCCATGTGACCATAATATTATTTTCCCTTCCTAATGGATCACCATGCTGGTTATCCTATCGCTGGGATATGGGCAATGAAAGGAACAATTTGGTTTTCTGAGCCACAGGTTCCTGATTAAATCTTATTCCTGACAACATCGTGGGACAGTCCAGCTTGTTCTGAATGTTTACAGGGTGCTTTCTGCAGTTTCCCTCTATTGGAGGCTTCCTGTATATTGGGAGTGAATGCAGCCATCTTACTACCACAATATGTGAAAGATTAGGAGCAGGGTGTGCTCCAAAAAGTTCAGCAATGGGTTCTCTGCCCTGTTGCTGGGTGGGCATGGCCATTGTGGGTGTGGCCTAGTCAGCCTCCTGCACCACGGCTGGGGTGCAGTTTTGCCTTTCCCGGGCTCTGGAGGCTTTCCTTGTGTCTCTGGGAGAGCAAAAACTTCCTCCGCTGGGCTCCGACGAGAAACGGGCCCATTTCCAGGCTTCTGGAACTTCTGGGAGGCCTGTTCTTCCCCCTCCCTGAGCCTCCATGTGGGCCCTGCGCTTATCAGATCTTGCACCCAAAACGGGCTGCTGGAGACTTCTGGAGGGGAGGGGAGGGGAGGGGAGGGGAGGGCCAGCCAGCGATGGGATTTAGAGAGTCTACAAAATGGCCATAACATTAGCTATGGGTTATCCCAAACTTGGACAAACCCGTAGCAGCCCACCCCTGATTAGGAGCCTAAAATTAGTCTCTTTGTGTGTTTGTTTGTGTGTGAGAGAGGGAGATTGATTGATTGATTGATTGATTGATTGATTGATTGATTGATTGATTGATTGAGAGAACATATATATATATTGCCACAAATTTCATATACATAACTTTGGGCAATAGGTCACAGAGTCAAATTACAGAGCTCATTTCCTCAATCTCCAAAAGTACATGAACATGTTTCCTGTGGCAGTTCACAAACATTATCCATCTTCAGCTAGAAGGAATTACCAGCTCTCCAGTTATAATAAAGACTATGATTAAATTATCACGTCAATCCTCCTGCGGCTCTCAAGATGCCTCCCAGGAAATAGCAGGAGAAAAATAGAGAATAGATAAAAACCTTCCATATATCACTCCCAACTGAGGGTCATTCCTCAAACCTGGATGAAGTGTTCCCAAACTGTCACAGGGTCAACAAGATAACAGGTGTGCTGCATTTGGTTCCCAGGATTTGACTTATTTCCTGCTCATAGCACAAATATACAGTGGATTCTCTGCTAATATTTATCAGACTATTGATTGTTTTCAAAGCAGACAGATTCTCCATTCTCCCACCCCTGTGAAAAATACCAGCGCAACAATTTTGGCAGGTCGGTACTCCTTAACGGGGTAGCGAAGAAAGAGACTGAAAACCAGGCATCCAGACATAAGTGGGGATTAAGAAAAGGGGCCACATCAATTATTGAGGCATGATATATTTTCAAGACAGATCTCAGTGTAAGTAGCGGTTATTCTGCTGTCTATAGCATCCTGTTTGAATTGAAGCTTCTGGCAACAGTAACACAGGAGAGAAGGAATGCTGGGAATTATTGTCATATTGTTGCTTCGAGAATTGGCCATGAAGGCACAGCCTCTGAAGTGCACTGGAGATGAAGCCATTCGAATTCCACAGGAGTGGTACCAGGAAGGTGAATTTCTCATGGGTGGATTGATGTCCCATGTTCACTACATGTTCCCCAAAATTATTTTTGAAAGACATCCATCTGAGGAATCGGTTAACATCCCTTTGTAAGAAATCACTCTCTCAAACCTGATTTTAATCTCATCCTGTTCTTTCCATCTCATGGAAAAATCAACACATTTCAATTTTTCTTACTCAGTAAACTTTCTAAAGCTTTGAGGCACCTCTTCTGGAGGATTCAATGTTTACTTCTGCCCAATGTTTGGTCTCATTTCAAAGGTCAAAATGTTTACTTTTTACCACACTCAATGCAGTCGATTGGATTGTGAGGAGGTATTTATTATAATAAGGTGACAATAGATTAAACAAGAAATCTACTTGTAAGAAATATATTAAAATCTCTCAAGCCTGATTTTAATCTAACCCTGTTCTCTTCTGTCCGTCTATCTAAAACAGTTATATATGATGTGCTAAAGAATATACATGTATGAAGGGCAAGCATTTTACAAAGGCTTGATAAATAGAAATGTTTTGTAAATTGAACATCTTATTTTCTAACTTAATCGAAACACAATTGATCAGATACTGCATTGAGAATTGGAACCTCTACCCAGTTTATTTATTTTATTTTATTTTATTTAGTTTGTCAAATATGTACGAGATAACAGGTATAAGTATAAACATGGACATGAACACAGGAAATGGAGACCAATAGGTGGGGACAATAGCACAGGAATATTAGACACTCTGGCGTGCTTGTGCACACCCCCTTTACGTGATGCAGGAGGGGTGCATAGGTAAACCCACCAGTGGCTGGCCAGGTTAGGTGGTCTTAATAGAATGGACCTTATAAATTCATATTAGCTTGGCTTTTCATTCTAGTGTCCTGGAGTTCCAAAGTTGACTTTTAGCTGGAGTGAACTTTCTCTCCAACTTCCTCATAAGTATTAAAAATAGGGCTGAACAGTGTGGCAAGACCCTGTAAAGGAGGGGCACAGGAAGCCAGGTGTGGGTGAGATAGAACAGAGGTAAAAACTGCTGACAGCTTAAGACATTATAGGAACTTCTCTTTTTTGTATTTTTCCTATGTACTTCTCTGTAACATTTTCCTTTTCGAAATGTCATGCTTGTCTCCTGTATGGAAACGCCTTGAGAATGCACAGTGTGGAACACAGCATAAAAGTAGCATCCTGGGCAGAGCCCAGGCAGTTCAGATTTTGGTGTGTGAACATGCTGAACTCGATGCATCAAATAAACCTGTTTCTCTCACCTTCGTGGTATCGAGTCCTGGTCTTTCGTAAGTAGATTACAAACCTCAATCTGCTGCAACATACGGACCTCTTAGGAATGGGTGAGGTCCATGGTAGACAGTTTATGGTTGAAGCTGTGAAGGTTTGAGGATGTAACAACGGAGTCAGGTAGAGCATTCCAGGCGTTGACCACTCTGTTGCTGAAGTCATATTTTCTGCGAGAGGGGTTTACCTTGAGTTTGTATCAAATGTTTGCCCGTGTATTATTGTGGTTGAAGCTGAAGTAGTCATTGACAGGTAGGACTTTGTATCAGACAATTTTGTGTACTATGCTTAGGTCCGACCGCAGGTGGCGCAGTTCCAGATTGTCCAAGCCCAACATTTCAAGCATAAGGGATTCTATTGTGAGCAGAGGAGTGGAGGACTCTTCTCGTGAAATACCTCTAGAAATACATATTTCATGTCATGTTTTTTTTTCCTCATGA